>NC_092352.1:13245991-13545991 GCF_963676685.1 Mytilus edulis
ATTTTACATTAAAAGTGCAGGTGATATTTATAATAATTGCTGAATTCTCCTTCATTATTATTTGTCTAAACATCAGCTTTTACCTATTCTGACATCGGACTCGGACTACTTTCAAATGTAGTTTTACTTTATTGCTGTGTTTTACTTTAATCTACATTGCCTAGAGGTGAAGGGGGAGGGTTTTCTCTTATTTTTGAGTGTAAATTCACATTGCGATAAGACGTGTCACGGTACTTGTCTATCCCAAATTCATGTATTTGGTTTTGATGTTATATTTGTTATTCTCGTGGGATTTTGTCTGATGCTTGGTCCGTTTCTGTGTGTGTTACATTGTAGTGTTGTGTCGTTGTTCTCCTCTTATATTTAATGCGTTTCAATCAGTTTTAGTTTGTTACACCGATTTTGTTTTTTGTCCATGGATTTATGAGTTTGAACAGCGGTATACTACTGTTGCTTTTATTTATAGATCTACCAAAATATGTTAAATTCCGCCGTATTTGTTATCCTGTCCTGCTTTTTTAGCTTTGTATTTATTTTTAAATTTAGTTCATTCATATTTTTTGGAGTTGAGTATGACGTCCATTTTCATTGAACTAGAACATATTTTATAAACGGGCCAGCTGAGGGCCACCTTCGGGTGCAGATTTTCTCGCTGTGTTGAAAACCGATTGGTGGCCTTCGTCTGGTATCTACTCTTTGGCCAGATTATAGTCTCTTTGACAATTCCCCATCTTCATTCTCAATTCAATCTGAATAAAGTGTTATGTTTTAAAAGTTTAATATCATTCACATAGTCATCTTTATAGAAACTACCTACGAGTTAAAAACGAACTGAAAAATGTATCTTAGTGGACTATCTCTAGCAAAATATTTATATTTTTTAGTGTTTACATCAGATCTAAACCCTGAAGTGGCTCTGAGCACTAGCACATACAATGTAAGTACTAGCGTGTACGACACATACGGCTATTATATTCATCCCCACTGGAAACAATTTGACCTTGTACCGGACCATTGGCATTTTATGGTGGGAGTCTACATTACTATAGTAGGAATCACAGGGATCATAGGAAACTCAATTGTCATATGGATTTTCAGCACGTACGTATATTACAATAATGGGTAACGCAATCGTTAAACAGGTTATGTCAGTTGGTGTAAAATGTAGATTTTATAGTTGGAATCTCGTGAAGGGTAGAGCATGATGAGATTCATATATTTTTATGCAACACATACATATGAAAAAAGTGTAATGTTTGATATACGTCAATAAGACAAATGAAATTAAGATGTCGGTATCCGAGTTAAGACAGCTGTCCATATCATGATTCAAGCTTTAAATGCATGAATGCATTCAACGACAAACAAAAATCAAATTCTGTGTGCCACACACAACGCATTTAAAAATGGACAACAAACTATCATTAAGATATATCTATAACGAAAGCCACTGAAGAGGTACAACCGATTTGTGCTCGTTTACTGCTCAATGCCAAATAAATCAAAATAGATGAAAACTTAACCAAATTGTACCTGTACATGGATAAGAACTCTTATGGTTCCGACATTAGTCATCAAAGTCTAATTCGAGCAATCGATGAAATTTTACCAATCAGACAAAACTAATTTCAGAAGTTGTTTTATTTTTCTTATATCCATATACCCTTTATTTATTAACCGTAATAAGTTTCGGCCTCTCCATCAAATGCAAGGAACATTAATAATGTATAACTTTTATATTTGTACATTCTTATTCTTTTAGATAGTTTTTATAGCAACTTATATATTCTCATTTCTTCCTTCGAACATTTTCAGGACCGAAAGCTTAAAAACTCCATCAAACATGCTGATCACCAATCTGGCTGTCAGTGACCTTATCTTTTCAGCAGTAAATGGATTTCCTTTACTAAGTATTTCTGCATTTAATCGGAAATGGATGTGGGGTGATACTGGTAAGTTTCATTGCATGTACTTAAACCAAAATGCAAACAATCTGTTTTGTCATTGTGTCATTCTGAAACACAAGTCTACTCAAAATTTTGTAGACATAAGTGTGGTAGAAGTATGCTATTTAATATATTATACACATAATAAGTTTATATATAGTTTGTTATAGTCATGAGAACAGAATCATATCGATTGGATGTACAAATCTTCTTAGTCCTAAACCACTTAGCCCTTGTCGTATGAATTCGATATAGATCTAAATTGTACATAAAGCATAAACTATGTCAAACAAATGATTCATTTTTTTGCATTTTAATAAAAGTGTAGTGTTATGTATTTTAAAACTGCGAAAAGGACATTTTAAATAAATGTTCTAATAGAAATAAGGTTTTGTACATTTTGTTAAATATTTTATAAAATATTACAGAAACAGTTTCATGATTTTTCTATCTTCTGTATTTCAGCATGTCAGTTTTATGGCTTCATCGGGGGATTATTTGGGTTGATGTCGATCAATACTTTGGCTGCAATATCAATTGACAGATATCTTCATATTGCAAAACCAATGTCTGCTGCTAAGAACATGACCAGAAGAAAAACCTTAATGATGATGATGTGTGTATGGGCCTGGTCTCTCATCTGGGCTGTTCCACCAATATTTGGTTGGGGAGCGTATATTCCCGAAGGGTTTCAGACATCTTGCACTTTTGATTACCTCAGTACTGAGCCACATATGCGATCATACATATTCGGATTATATCTAGGTGGATTTGTTGTTCCGTTGGCCATCACAGTTGTTTGTTACGGGCTGATTCTAAAGGCAATCAGGAAGCACGAACGAGAAATGAAGAAAGTTGTAGATAATTTAAAAGCAGACGACCTCCGAAATAAACAAAACAAAGCAAGTATGGAGATAAAAGTTGCAAGAATTGCAATGATTATTGTTACATTATATATATTGTCATGGAGTCCTTATGCAACGGTTGCTCTGATTGGTCAATTTGGACCATCAGAATGGATAACACCAATTGTGGCAGAAATTCCAGTAATGTTGGCAAAAGCGTGCGCAATGCATAATCCAATCGTGTATGCATTCAGTCATCCAAAGTTCAGAAATGCCTTATCAAAACGCGTTCCATGGATAACGTGTTGTTACGATGTTAAACCCTCAGACATTACCTCAAAAACCAACAATTCCTATGGTAAACGACCACTTAGCCGTAATATGAGTGACGATAGCAATTATTATGGAAGTGAAGCATCTAGCTATGTAACGAGCATAGGCGAATCTATACCAAATAGGAGTGGGCGATTGAATATGCAGCGAAGCAGGAGCGTCGAGAGTAACATCGGATCACCTGAAATTATAAAGGAACTTGTAAGAGCCTTTGTAACAGTAGCAAATAGAAATGTGGAACCTGATCATGGAACTAATCCTCAAGTTCAAGATGTCTTTTCCGTATGTGGTGGAAAACAAGAACAGCTAGCTAAGTACCTTGCTGAACTGTTGACCACCGGAGAAAACACGTCAGTTTCAACCAATACCAAATTATAACTAAAACTGAATAGATAGAAAAAATACTATTGTGATGATCAATAACACAAAAACTACTTTTAAATCATAACATGACTTCTATGTTTTGAATAAGAAAGTCTTTAATGTACCATCGCTTGTATTAACCCGTTAGTGATTATTGTTCAAGATAATGCTTGCTCTATAGTGTCGAATGGAAAATATTATTACATTCAAAGGGAAATAAGACGTTTGACAAAGGTTTACTGCATTTTCTGAGACCTATTTATGCAATCCTTCAAGCAAAGACATATGCAATACTTATAGCTGATAGGCGAGTTTTGACTATTTTGATAGCATGTGTTCAGTGTTGTTTGAAATATTTTCTCTTCTGTCAGTGTGTCTGAATTTAGTAATTTAGTTCAAAATGCTATTGGTTATTAAACATAGAAAACAAAATAGTATAATTATAACTAAGACATGAAAATATAAGAGGTCATGTTCAGTGACCTTTTAAGCATCTGATTAATCTTAATACTTTAAACTTTAAGGCATACACTAAACCTACTGTGTACGCTGAGTCGAATTGTAGCGTCTAATCTCATAACTAAACCGTAACACAAATTATATGTCAATTCTCTCTAAAAACTAAAATAACAAAAATATCGAAATCCGAGGAAAATTCAATACGGAAAGTCCCGAAACAGATGACAAAATCGAATGCCCCAACATATCAAACGAATGAGTCATTTTCCTGACTTGGTACAGGAATTTACCGTTGTGGAAAATGGTGGATTTAACCAGATTTAATAGTTTAAAAATTGGGATACAGCAATGGAAAATACTTTATTTATATTCAGGACGACACTCGTTTGACAGTCGCATAAAACTCGATTGTATTAAAAACAATGTGTGAACAAAACAAACAGACATAAAAGGTAAACATGACAAAACAGAGGTACAGCATTCACTACAGTGTTTAAATCTTAAGCACTATAAAAACAAACAAATTTTTCATCATAGAAAAACAAAAAGAATTGTTTAATAATTGTCATTTCATGGCTTTTTAAAGCTGGCCATTGGGTATGCGTTTTGTTCATTGTTGAAGGTCGACGATGACCTTTAATTGATCTATGTCGTTTGATCTCTAGTAGAGAATTGGTAATCATGCCACATCTTCTTATATAAACGTGTATTTTCTTGTATGTATTTTATGAACAAAACGTTTGCAAAAATGTTTTAAATCTTCTTTATTTAAACTCCTGTATTGAAAACGAAAACAAAAGATACGAAAAGGGTCATCAAAACTGAACAGGGATTGACAAAACATTGATAATATTGACGAAAAGAAACAAAAAAAAAACAAAATTGAAGTTCTCATAAAACAAGTCTGTATCACATTAAGACATGTTATGGAATAACCGTTTCACAGATGATATCGGATATGTTATTTATGTCGTAACTGCAATCAACTTTCCTTTTCACCACGAATATGACGTACTGAATTAAAATTGAGAATGGAAATGGGGAATGTGTCAAAGAGACAACAACCCGACCAAATAAAAAACAACAGCAGAGGGTCACCAACAGGTCTTCAATTTAGCGAGAAATTCCCGCACCCGGAGGCGTCCCTCAGCTGGCCCCTAAACAAATATATACCGAATTAGCCTATTTACCGGGTTTGTAATAACATGAGCAACACGACGGGTGCCACAATTCGAGCAGGATCTGCTTACCATTCCGGAGCATCAGAGATCACCCCCAGTTTTTGGTGGGGTTCGTGGCGCTAAGTCTTTACAAATGTCGTTTACGGATTAGAGTTTCACCTTTGCAGAACGAAAGGAAGGCTGAATAAACTTATATGAGGCCGTAGATTAGACATGAAATGACATTGTCAACCCACATTTTAACTAGCCTTAACATTAAATCACTTCTAAGCAATTTTGCATCATTGAAATAATATGACACAGGTTTACAATCCTGATCTTGCGACACATCTCCGTAGACAAAAAAGAAGACTTCTGGGGTTGTAATGACATAATTGAAGGTACAGGTATTCTTTCTAGTCCCTCCTGTAGCTTGGTGAATGTGATGAACATTTTCCACTACTTCTCGAAGCAGACACATAGGCTCCAATGTACAGCTACATGAATTTACAGTGTAAAAGGGTTTAAAATTGCAGAGGCAGATTTTTTGGGGGAGGAGGGAGCTGAAGGCACGCCCTTTTCAAGGAGCCTCATGTATGGTAAAAGGAAGTATGATTGGTAATCAGACACCAGCTCTAGACAAAATGATGAAAAAGAAATAAAGCTTACCATACAACATTTTTACAATCAGAAAAAAAATATATACATAAATCAGTTAGAAATAGCCATGAAATGACAAATGTTCAACAATATAAACAAGAACAGTTATGGCCAGAAAATCAAGATATACACCAAAAAATTACAAGCCCTGTTTACAGGATGCTTACTAAGGACCGACACATTCATATGGTAGTTGTGTTCTATTTGTATGGTGCAAAATGTTCTCATTGCTAAAACCAGTGGTAGCCAAAGTATTAAATCCAGAACAAAGTAAAAAAAGCCTAACAGTTGAAAAACTAACCAGATGTTGTGAAATTCAAATAACAAAAATACAATAAAAAAAGACATCATTAGCGTAAGGCTATTTACATATAATACATTGTAATATTTACAATGAACCATTTAATAATTAGAAAACAGAACCTATAGCTCCTGATTTTTTTAAAATATAATGGATAAATGATTTAAAGTGTTACAATAAATCAGTTAAGCTATTTATGAACATTTAAAAAGTTTGTGTCGACTGCAAAAAAAATCTAGAATAAGGATTAGTAATCTTGCTGTGTTAACATTAGAAATTGATCCAAAAGCTAAATGTTTCAGAAAATAGGAGACCTGGAAACTACATGTACAAACATTGTTAATAAATGCCATTTGTAGAGCAGGATCTGCATACCCATCCGGAGCACCTGAGATCACCCCCAAGTTTTGGTGGGGTTCGTGTTGCTCAGTCTTTGATTTTCTATGTTGTTTCTAGTGTACTATTATGTGTCTGTATGTCTTTTTCAGTTTTAGTCATGGCATTGTAAGTTTATTTTAGATTTATGAGTTTGCTTTTCATCTGGTATCTTTCACCCCAATATTACAATTTATCTGTTTTGATAAGATTGTCTTGAACCTCTTTTTCATAGTTCAGTGAGTGACTATATAGCTACTCGAAGAATTGTTTGCTATGTTGATTTTCTATTATAATTTATACGCTATCGATTTTTGTATGTGTTTATCTATATGGTCATACTGCCAATATAACAGTTCTCATTTGACCACATGGTCGTTGATAATTCACAAAGTTAAGTTTCCTAGTTCAAGTCAGTATTTCAGATATGATAGCATATTATATTATGTGTACTCTCTTGTAAGGTGAACATATCTGTCAGGTAATATATAAACACCTGTCATTTATCAATAATTCCATATAACTTGAGGTCCTCTGATGTTCAGTACTTCAGTACTTTGATTATGTAAATCCAATTACATGTAAATAAAGTGCTTCATAAAATAATTGCGTATTGACAATTCATTTGGAAACTCAACATATACCCACACGACACTTTCTTCCTGTAGGTTGCTTTTCTGTAAATATTGACAATGCAATTTCCCATAGGAACTCCTTTTACGGCTAAAACTGTACCACTATTACTATTAAGTTTTGAATAAAATCTTATCCTAGAATTGAAAGTTCATATGCACTACAATTTTTTTCAAAGGTCAAAATATAGGGCTGTGCGGCATATTTTCAACGTTTACATGCCCTGAACTTCTCACAGTTTAAACTGACACTAATTTTCTTAACTACCCCTACCTCGAATAAAAGGTTACCACAGATTTCAATATAAACCATATGCACATGTATATTTACTGGTAATATTCCCAAGTTATGTCTCTATGAGATGGAACGCAGAGATCATAACTTGGAACCAGTATGTAAACAAAATTAATTTTCTATGAATATTCTAAATCTTTCCAAAAGAGGCGTGGTTTGAGGAACAGCTGTATTTACAAAGTGCAACCTGTACCAAGTCAGGAATAGGACAGTTTTATCTAATAGTTTGGTGTGTTTGAATTTTGAGTTGGCCATGTGATTTGATTTTCCGATTTGAAGTTTGCTCGGATCTTTTAAGTGCTACACGAAACAAACCTCTTTCTTAATTAATAACATCAAATTTACCAACAAAGCCGGGCTTCAAAGTTCCTGTGAAACTACATATTCTAGAGGTGGCGAATCGTATGAGAAGGCTAAAAACATCGAAAGATCTCTTAGATTAAATACAATCTAAGACTCTTTCATCTATAAATTGTATTAAAATATTTGAATTTCTACACTTTACATCAGCATTTTCTATTCCTCACTAAAAGACAAACTGAAACATTCAGTCCTGCTTTGTTTCATAAAAAGAATGACTGACGTAGATACTAGTATCTTGTCTTAGGAGGGATCAATCCTACTTTGTACAAAATCTGAACTCTGAGAAAAATATTCTTGAAAAGATGCTTGCTTTCTTGATTGAAAACATATTTGTTACGTTTGGATAACGTGCTTTTCAACAAACAATCGGCATTTCCATGGGAAAAACAGTGCCCTTCTTCTTGTCGACTTTTACCGTTATTTATATGAGGATGAAATCATACAGGAACTTCTTATGAAGAAAAAAAAGAAGTTATCAGTATTTTTTTTACTTTACTTTCCGCTATAAAGATGATGTTCTTTCATTATAAAACTCAAAAACTTTTGACTATGGTGAATAGATACAACCGATACAGTCTGTCTCATATATTGACTTCTATCTAGACATTGACAATGAAGGTCGATTAAAAACAAAACTTAATGACAAAAAAGATGATTTCAGTTTCAAATTGTGAACTTTCCATTTGTATGTCGACACAAACAAAATAGTCGTACATGAGGTTAAGCGAAAAACAAAATGTTGTCCTTAAAAGTATAAAGAGAAAACTTTATATCGAGAGGCACGAATCTTCATCATAAACCTCCTTTTACTAATGATCTTATTGATCATAATTGATGGATTTCATCGAGGTAAGTTGGGATTCTTTACAAAAAATTCAGTATTCACTGCACATGATATTAAGGTTTATGAGCCCTTCTGTAGCCATTTTAGTACGAAATTTTCAAACTTCAATTGTATCAAAACTACAGATATAATGAATAAAAGATATATGCCATTTAGTACATATACCAAGGGAAAACTTGATGGAAAGCATAAGTAATTACTGTTTCATTGCATTTACTAGAAAAAGAGTACTTTGTGGCAAAGAAACCAAGATTTTTATAGAAAATCCACAGCCTTTAATACAGAGATTTTCGTTATAAAATTTGAAACATAGATTACTCACTTGCTTTTCTATGATGTGCTAGTGTTCATTTTCTACAAAATGTTCTAACCAACCTGTAAATTCCAAAATACCTCGTTCTGAGTCACTTAAGTCGAGTGCATCCTAAAAGATGTACTTGATTTGGTCCATATTTTTATTTGTTTTAACTAATAACTACATTAATATTCTTGTTTTTAGGAAATCAATGCTAGCACTGCATGCACTAATCCTATATCTATCAGTCATCGAATTACCAAATATAAGAGTACGTATACAAGGATAAAGGCTGTGGATTTTCTATAAAATTTCCATATGTTTAACATTGTATCAACAGAAGGGTACATATTCCTTAATCAAAACTTTTATACAGTTTCCTTTTGTTTGGTTGTATATAAGGTGTGTTTGATAATCAATGTATAAAATTAATGGCTGTTTATTTTCAATCCTTTCATTAAATGTGAACAATGCTCACGTTTTTAATGGAGAATATTTTATAATGCAAAACAATTTTTTTGTTGCTGATATAACCTTGTGTTCGGTTCATTGTAGATTTATATCTGTGTCTGTTAAAAGTATAATAACAAATAATTAAAGATTGCCTGACAAATATCTCCACACCCTCTTGTTGGTACTGTTCACAGTGATAAAAAGATAATTAAAAGTTCTATCCTTCTTTATTTTCCCCATCGTGATCTTTGTTAAACCTCTTATTGACGTTATATATTACTTTATCATTACTCATATAAAGGATGTTGAATAAAATTTTCGTCTCACGAACAAATTATTTGGAAGATGTCTGGTGAGTTCTTTTTTTGTTCGATTTTATTTTAAAGAATAATTTGATTTTTATTCCAGGTACAGAAGCAACAAACATTTGGAACATTGTACTTAATTTTAAAGCAATCTTTCACATCTAAAAATAAAAATGTATTTCCTAAACCATTAAAATTTGATCATTTTAAAAATAATTTACCTGCAGATCAGTTTTTCATTTAAGCTGAAATAATGTAAAATAAGTTTAAATGTGGACCAAACTGTCAAAAGATTAATTAAAACACTTTTACGGTTGACTTTTAATCATTGTTATTAAAAAAAAACGTGTAAAAACTAAATTTGTATGAACATACATTTTCTTAAATGTGGATGACAAATATATTTCAAAATAAATAATTTACATATGTTAAGTAGATATTAACTGCATGAGGACGAAATAAAATGTACTGTACAAATCTTTCGAAAATTTTCTTTAATAATCATTACAATAATTTCTTTTTCTGACCAATTGTGAAAATTTGAAAACCACGTTTTTCTCGATCATAACTGCTGTCTTCTAAAAAAAAATTAGAATTGAATTTTAGTTGCAATATAAAAATAAACAATATATAAGTGACCACTGCGTCGTTCAAAAGCATACAAAGAATCTCCGTTCATCTGAGGGTATTCATTAAAACTTTAGTGTAGTTTGTTAGTTTGTTTTTGCTTTTGTCGGTATTATATTTTATTTTTTTCTGAATATACAAAAACAATTATTTGTAAATCTAAATGGTTACCATATTCTGCTAGAGAAGAGGGGCGAAAGATACCAGAGGAACAGTCAAACTCATAAATCAAACATTACCTGACAACGCCATGGCTAAAAATGGAAAAGACAAACAGACACATAATAGTACACAAGAAACAACATAGATAACTAAAGTCTGAGCAACACGAACCCAATCACAAACTGGTTTCATATGAATATCTCATGTATTGTCTTTATAATTTTCAGTATTTCAGGGGGGTGTCTTTATGCAACGTCATTTGTGTATATCGTGTTATTTTCATTTGCAGGCTCATCAGCGTCGCCAGATAACGTGACGTCAATTCCATTTAATGGTACTACATCCGTCTATGATACCTATGGATATTTTATTCATCCACACTGGAAGCAGTTTCCACCTGTTCCTGATGAGTATCACTACATGGTTGGAATTTATATAACTTTTGTCGGTATAACTGGTATAATTGGGAACTCAATCGTCATATGGATCTTCAGCACGTAAGTTACAATGCCAAGGGACATAAGTCATACGTTTTTTTTACCTATGACGACTTGTCAATTTCATGTCAATTTCATAAGCAATTTGTTTGTAGCGATAATTTATCATATCACTTGACTCCGTTGAGAAAGGAAATTATTAGTCAGCAAGATCAAATGAAAATTTCGTAAAATAGCGATAAAACACAAAACAGTTTCACATTTTTATTCAGGAGTAACGAGAAAAATCCATTTTAAAATCATGTTCCATTGCCTTTCATAATACATTATATTTTTTACGTTTTACATTATATATATATATAATTTAGTTATTTCGCTTTTCTTGGTTTCTATATTATAGAGTATATCGTCGTTGTAAAACAATAATTAACAAACTGATATAGCATCGATGTACACTAATGGTGGTTGTAGTCCAATGAGAAGACATACTGATTGTTATTACAATCGTTTTTGTTTCATGTCTCTTAATTACTATATGTATTATTATTATTATTTTACAGAACGAAAAATTTGAAAACGCCTTCAAATATGCTGATTATGAACTTGGCTCTTAGTGACTTGGTATTCTCAGCAGTCAACGGGTTTCCACTTCTTACAATTTCTGCCTTTAATCGGAAATGGATGTGGGGTGATGCAGGTAAAGGCAATATAAATATTATTAATAAATATTAATATTTGTGATATGAAATTAGAAATTTTAGGTCTTGTCAATCCTTCTGAAATGTCTATGACCAACAAACATTTCAGATTACGCAAAACATCGGATAATTATATACTTAAAATAAATGTAAAAAAGGTGTTCGAAACAGACATAAACAGCCGTAACCCAATCAGCAGGGAAGGGGCTAATTTATAAAACGTTTAATGGACTAGGCTTTTGAATTATAATTTTAGTATTTCAAACATGCTAGAATTCACTGAATTCCACCCCTGCACATCTAGTGACTACATTTTTTCCATCAGACAACACAAATGTGTGTTCACACTTGATACCAAATAACATATATTATATACAAATAAATTCGAACTATTACAACAATATGACTCCTATTCTCCAAATTGTACAAAGACAAATGAGATATCAGACTTATAATTATGTTATTCTAAAACAAAAGTTGTTTTACTGTTTATTTCATTCCTTTGTGACAATGAATCCATTAAAATACATTTGAATGTCTAATCTGTGAGAGTAATTCAGTTAAATTTCATGTTGTTGTCAGGGTTTTTTTTTACTTATGAGTTTAAGTGTTTTGCCTCTCTTTTACTAATAAATTACAATTCATTTACAGCTTGTCAGTTATATGGATTCATTGGAGGATTGTTCGGCCTAATGTCGATAATCACCCTGGCAGCTATATCAATTGATCGTTACTATAACATAGCAGAGCCCCTAAAAGCTGCACAGTTTATGACAAGAAGGAAGGCCTTTATGATGATAGTTTTAGTGTGGATATGGTCATTAGTATGGGCTGTTCCTCCGATATTTGGGTGGGGAGCATACGTTCCTGAAGGATTCCAAACCTCTTGCACATTCGACTATATCAGTACAGAGCCCCATATGAGAGCATACATGATTGGCATGTATATTGGGGGATTTGTTCTTCCTTTGGTCATGATAATCGTCTCATATGTTTTAATCTGGAAAGCAATCAGGAAACACGAAAATGAAATGTTAAATATGGCAAAAAAAATGAAAATTGAAGATATTCGAAATAATCAGGAAAAAGCAAATGCAGAAGTGAGGATTGCTAAAATCGCTATGATTATCGTTCTCTTGTATTTACTTTCGTGGAGTCCATATGCTACAGTGGCACTAATTGCTCAATTTGGGCCTGCTGAATGGGTCACACCATACGTTTCAGAACTACCAGTGATGCTTGCAAAAGCTGCAGCTATGCATAATCCTATTGTATATGCGTTCAGTCATCCTAGATTTAGACAAGCTTTACATAAACGAGTCCCTTGGTTATTGTGTTGCTGTGATGTGACACCAGCCAGATCTGCAAGTACTTCTCATTCCAAAGTCACAACTAAACGACAAGTAAGCCGACAAGTTAGCAACGATAGTTATTATGATGGTAGGGCTGATAGTGAAGTTTCCAGCTGTATAAGTCAAATTGATGACTACGGTCAATCTATTGAAATGAAAAAGGCGGTATCAGACACATCCTTCTCAAGACGTTCTAATAAAAAGCCTAGTAAGAGTAGTCCGATGGCTTCCCCTGATTCTGAAGATATTGTACGTGAACTAATACAAGCACTGGTGAGCGTTTCGAACAGACAACCGACTGTTCAGTCACAATACACCCCAAATATCCCACCACAAAATAATCTTCAAAATTCAGAAAATGCCCAAAAAGGTGTCTACGTTATCGACAACGGAAAACAGATTGACATGGCAACATATCTGGCACATTTGGTTGCAACGGGAAAAAGTAGTGACACTATTACCAAAAAACACGAACCAAATTTACCCACTGTCAAACAAAATATAGATAATACGGATGCAAGTGTAAAAGCAAATGAGAAAAAGGCACACCAAGATAAACAAATAGCAGTGCAAAAGGATCATGGTAAAGATAATGTTACTAGTAATAAACAGACTCGAGACTCTAGTTCAGACGAGGGTAACTCTTCTAAAGTTTGTTACAGTAACGATGCATATGATAAAGGAGCGGATGATACTGACAAAACTGCGGTTATTGATGATGGACATGTATAAGTCGGAAACATTGCCTTAATTATTATTTCACGTGCTCAAATGTGTAATATTTAAACTTAACATTTATTAAGCCGTTTTCAATAATATTTTGATGAATTTGTACAAATATTGTAGTAATTATGAATAGTAATAACTTAAAGAATTTGTTAATGTTTACTATTTTAATTTCAAATTAGTTGTTTGTGTGATTAATGTTTACAATGCCATACATTGTTTTAAATGACTTACTAGTATTTGATAGTACAAAATGTAATAAAATATATAAAATGTCTTCTTATATTTTTATGGTTTCCTATTATGTAAAAAAATTGTTAACCTTGTGTGAATATACTGATAAACAAGTTATAATAGAGATTTCCAATAAAATGATATACGTACCTAACTCGACGTACGCACGTAACGGGACCGGTTATTGCTAAACGATTAATTTTGTTAAATTTTTTAATAGTTGACATACACTTTTCTTTTAAATGGAAGTGAACGAACATTAAAACAAAAAATATTGTAATTGATAATAATGTATGTAAATAAATGTGTACACCAATTGAGTATATATATCGTAATTTGGAAGGTGTAATTGATTAGCAGCTGATGAATAATAATCTGCATATAAACATTGTCAACTGTGGATAGTAAACTATCAGTTTATAGTGCATAGTTATTTCCTAAAATATCCGGTTCTCAAGTATCTCTGATTAAAAGTGGATGAGAATGCAAATTTACATACTTGTTACGTTTTTGAGATAACTATAATGTCACTTCAGTCTTTACGGGAATTTTCTTTTATTCATACTCATCCAATTAGAAGTGAATTCTAAAGCTATCACATAAATTGATTGAGTTAGCGAAAAAATTTTGTTTCAATTTTTGTATAGCTTTGGGAGTATATATATATAAAAACAAGTCTAAATTGAAAACTACGTTCAAACCTATGATTGCGTTGGATAAAAATCGCAATTTTTATACGTGTGCGTGTAAAACAAATTTCGTTGTAGAAGGGTCTAAATACAGCACAAACAACATTTTACAAAAACCAACAAAGTGAAAAAGTATATTTGAACAATATATATATATATAAGTGACAACTCTGCGACATATCTATGGGCATGATCACTAGTGAAGGTGATACACGACTAAAAAAACATTTTATATTCATAATTATATGCTAGTACAATGTATATGGCATTGACTGGTAGCAGGCTAGCCTCGAATACGGTTTCAATGATTTTGTTGGACCCCCCTGATCGAATGACTTTAAGACTGTATTTTATTTCGGCTTCTCCACCAAGCATGATGCATTCATGAGTAATAGCAGGTATTGGTTTACTCGTAAAAAGACAAGTGTGTCTTTATAGTGGTAACGCTCTTTTGATACTTAAGTGTTGGGCATGTACAAAAAGATATATATGCATTTATCATTTTCATTCATCCTTTTAATATATATATATGTAATACTTGTCACTGGATATAAGACATGCATCAGTATCATCATCATTGTACTTGAGGCTAACTCTCCGTCGAAAGTACAAAAAAGTCGTGTATTATAAATAGCTTGACGCTTCTTCGTCGTTAGTATTATAACTTGAGGATTAATTCTTATCTGACATTTTAGCCAATCTATGTCGAGAACTTATAAAAGAGGGACGAAAGATACCAAAGGGACAGTCAAACTCATAAATCTAAAACAAACTGACAACGCCATGGCTAAAAATGAAAAAGACAAACAGAAAAACAATAGTACACATGACACAACATAGAAAACTAAAGAATAAACAACACGAACCCCACCAAAACCTAGGGGTGATCTCAAGTGCTCCGGAAGGGTAAGCAGATCCTGCTCCACATGTGGCACCCGTCGTGTTGCTTATTTGATTACAAATCCGGTAAATAATCTAATTCGATAGGTCACATTCATGAAAGGGAAGGGGATTGTAGTTACGACGTAAGGAACATATCCGAAATCATTTGTGAAACGGTTATTCCATAACGGTCAACCAACTCGTAATGGCGTCCGTAAAATTTACGAAGGGATGATTTCAACTTCACCATTTGGAACTCTTGGTTTAATAGCTTCCTTGTGAGCAGTAACCCTCTATCAAGAAAATCATGATAGGAAATGCAAGCACGGGAATATCGTATCAATTGGGAGATATACACCTCGTATGCAGGTGCTGCTGGAATGTTGCTACTTCGAAATGGAAAGTTCACAATTGGAAAGCTGAAATCATCTCTTTTGTCGTAAAGTTTTGTTTTCAACCGACCCTCATTGTCAATTTCTAGATGTTACGCATGCATCTTTATACTATATGTAAATGTCCAAGTTAAAGCCAATAGAGATCATGTCAAAATTAAAACAGTAAGAAAGGGGTTGACTCGTGAGTCTGAAACGAAGCATAAAAACAGCAATTTTATTTCCAAATAAACTCCATGTACCGATCTGATAGTATCCACAGCTGCTGAACACTATCTTCAAAACAACTACAACTAATGCTTAGAGAATAATTATCCAGTTTATAAAATTGATCAATTATGTCGTACTGTTCCAAGTCAGCAGCCTATGATTCAGTGCTTATCGCTTGTTGTTGTGTTTTCGTTCATTTTTTTAACCTTAATTTGGCCGTTAATTTATTCGTTTTAGTTGTTTAAAATTTTAATTTTGTGGCGTCTTATAGCTGACTATGCGGTATGGGCTTTGCTCATTGTTGAAAGCCATACGGTGGCCTATAGTTGTTAAAATTTCTTTGTCATTTGGTCTCTTGTGAAGATTTGTTTCATTAGCAATCATACTACACCTTTTTTTGTACATATCACAAATTAAGTATAAGAAATTGCATAGACATTCTAGAAAAGCAACCCTTTTAGTTTTGCCATGTCAAAAGCTCGGAGTGTCTGTAGGACCATTAGTGATCATAACTGTGTAGCAGATTATATGTAGTTTCCAGGTGTCCATTAGAGTATATGTAGTTTCTAGGTGTCCATTAGATTATATGTAGTTTCCATGTGTCCATTAGATTACACGTCAATACACATTCTGTGTTAAGTCAGCTACTAAATCACGAGAAAAAATCCAATTCAGTATGAAGTCTTAAACTTTTAAATCTCATGCGAGATATCTAATGTTCAGACATTGTTGTTTTCAAAAAGTATTTATCACAGTCAAACGACAATCAATTAAGTTTTTTTTTCGTGCAATACAATTTGTGAATATGGCCGGATCCAAGATATTTAAAGAGTGTTTAATTCCGATAATTGGATTTATACTGACGAGCGGAGCGATGCGAAAAACAATTTGAACGATTTAACGGTAAAAATTTGTATAGATATTGTGGAAAACATGAGATTTTCAAAACTATTTCGCGATCGAAAGGGGGGTACGCCCTCTACCCCTGAATCCTGCAATGCGCCACGTTTAGGTTTACAAGGACAAAAACCTCGTCTCAAACATTAGTATAGGTAAAGACGAAAAAGTACTATTTGATAAATATATCAATGTTATGAATTTCAGCCCACATCAAATTATATTCAATTAAATTCTAGAAAAATAATGTTTTAAAAAAAATAGTCGAGTACACTTTTTACATTCGGGTGTGTTGGAATCTACTTTAAACGTTAAAACTTGTAAAATAAATTTAAAAAAAACAGCCAACGGAATTCATTATTTTAATATTGTCATGCTAAATTTGTTTTAGTAGTTTTTAAAATTCATAATTTGAGAAGAAGTAGAATATGGGTCAAGTGAAATGACAAGAAATGATGGGTGTATTTGATTACAAGTTGCTAACTTACTTATTCCATTATAATATTTGTGTGAGTAAAATCATTTAAAGATTAATGACAAAATAGTCAAAGATTAAAACAAATGGTTGGGATTGATTTTTACATAAAGCATATTCCAGCAAAAAATGCGTGTTCAAAGAGCAAAACATGCATGCAATGTATTCTCCCCTCCGTCATGCTTCAATACAATAGGACGAAATACGATGAGTTAGGTCGGTTATGTCGAGTAAAGTCATTTTATTGGAAATCTCTACTACAACTTTAAAATAACGTTACAAAGAACCATTATTTTGATATGATTATAGTGTCAATAACATGTTAACTTCTAAGGTAAACTTTCAGTAACTAAAATTAGAATCATCTGGAATATATGGGTGAAAAAATGCCAAAATACACAATATACAAATTGAAAACGACTTTAATCTTTAAGTACAATGTATATGTTGGAGTATCTTTTCCTTTCCAGGTGTATCAGATCCCTAACAATACATATTCATGTGTGAAATTTTCCTTACACCAGCTCTTTCTATATACACGATCTCTTAAAACAGCTCTTCGTATGTACAAAATCCCTTGCACAAGCTTTTATTTAAAAGACCCCTCCCTACAACTCTTCTTGTGAACAAGGATTCTTACTACAGTTCTTCCTATGTACAAGATCCCTAATCGCTATACCTATGTAAAGATCCTTTACAACTTGTCTTAGGTATACGATCCCTTATTCCTTATAACAACATGTTCCTGTGTACAAGATCCTCACAACAACTCTTAAGGATGTACACCTCTGAGGAACCAAATATTTCTAGAATTAAACTTTTTTCTAAACCTGATTTTTGGGTTTATATGACTGTAAAAAAATAATTGGTTTAGAAAAAATCATATGGTTGTGCACTTCTTTTTTTGCTACGGCTCTTTCAAAGTACCATATTTTGATGATTGTACCATTTTTCACCAATTTTTACCTATTTTTGGGCTATCATCATAAAAAAATATCACTATTCCACAATGAAACTTTTTGTCATACTTTCAATAGAGATGAAGGGGACCAATCTGAATAAATTTGAACTAAAAAACTATAGGTAGGTGTTAATATAAGAAAGTTTTATCATATTTTGATGATTTATTGTGTCAGATTTACCATGTTGTCAATTTTGTCAATTTGTGATTCTCCATTTTAAGTACAAATTGCATATGTTCTTAACTTCTTTGTAATAAATGATTGAGAAAATACATATCTAAGAAATTTGAATAGAAAAAAGGGGTGTGGGATGTACATGTTTCTGGTAAAATCGTTTTTCATATCCCTCGCCCATTTTCTCAAAAATTTAAAAAGGCTGACTTGATTGGTAATAAAATTTGAAAAATTGATACTCAAAAACTACATATTGGAAATCCCAAATTACCAAATTTAGTACAGAGTTTAATAAAGGCAACAGTAGTATACCGCTGTTCAAACTCATAAATCCATGGACAAAAAACAAAATCGGGGTCACAAACTAAAACTGAGTGAAACGCATAAATATAAGAGGAGAACAACGACACAACACTACAATGTAACACACAGAGAAACGGACCAAGCATCAGACAAAATCCCACGAGAATAACAAATATAACATCAAAATCAAATACATGAATTAGGGATAGACAAGTACCGTGACACGTCTTATCGCAATGTCAATTTACACTTAAAAATAAGAGAAAACAAACGACGCAACGTTAAATTGTAACACACACAGAAACGAACTATAATATAACAATGGCCATATTCCTGACTTGGTACAGGACATTTTTAAAGGAAAAATGGTGGGTTGAACCTGGTTTTGTGGCATGCCAAACCTCACACTTTAATGGCAATGTTAAATATAACATTGAAATGACAACATAATATTACAGGACTACAATACAAATAAATAGGAGAACGTATTAGACAAAGAAACACATGATTAATGAATAACAAAAAGCATCAGGTTTAAAATTTAATACGCCAACAACGCGCCTCGTCCACACAAGACTCACCAGTGACGACCAAATATAACAGATCGAAAGCGAAAAAAAAGTACAAAGTTGTACAGCACTGAAGATCAAAAGCTGAAAAAGGTTGTTTCAAATACGGCTAAGGTTTATCTTTTTCATTTTTAGCCATGGCGTTGTCAGTTTGTTTTAGATTTATGTGTTTGACTGTCCCTTTGGTATCTTTCGTCCCTCTTTGAATATAACATTTTTTAAATTCATTGATATTTTCGACTTGTATCAGATATTTTATAAATAATTCCAGAACGAGATTTCAACGAGACTGAAACGTCAGTGTCGTGTGTACTATTGTTTGTCTGTTTGTATTTTTCATTTTTAGCCATGGCGTTGTCAGTTTATTTTCGATTTATGAGTTTGACTGTCCCTCTGGTATCTTTCGTCCCTCTCTCAGAAGAATACATCCTTAAGCACAAAATCATTTGCCAAAAAAAATTATTTCCAAATTCCTTTACAACAGGGGTTTTTATGTCCAAGAAATCTGTCAAAGACATTTACAATTTATGTTATGTAAGAGATCTTTATAAAAACTTTTTCTAAACTGATTTGGACATATCTGTATGCCTGAATTTGGTAACTATCGATGATGGTTTGGTACCTGGATAAACTAGGATTTTATTGATTTAAGGTAGTACAATACAAAGATTTGTTCACTCCCAATCAGACAACTTTAAACTGATGTAATTCATTTCATCCTTCTTTATATTTTATCTAATTGTGATAATGTCATTATGACATAGTTATTACATAATTAATTATTATGTAATTAGTTGCTATATTGTGATGTCAACACTTGAATGAATTTAGCGTCTTTATTCTTCATAGCATCCTAAAATATTTTATAGATTCTTGCAAAACACAGCTTGACCTCCAAAACTGTGTCTCAGATTTCCAAAAACATCAATATAACAAATTTTATACCCGATTGAATTTAATGGTCTCTTATGAATTGATGTTGCAAACTTCATTGAAGATTTATGAGAGAATTAATACAATACGAAAAATCTGAGACACAGTTTTGGAGGTCAAACTGTGTTGTGCAAGAATCTATAAAATATTTTGGGATGCCATGAATAACGAAGAAGCTAAATTCATTCAAGTATGGACATCACAATATGGCAACTTATTACATAACAATTAATTATGTAATAATTATGTCATAATGAAATCATCACAATTTGAAAGATTAATCTTTCTTCTTTCTTTTGGTACCTCATTTATAAAATTTAAAGAAAGATGAGTGGAATTACATCAGTTTAAAGGTGTCTGATTGGGGATGAAAAATCTTTGTATTGTGCTACCTTAAAGTGTCATTAAATATCGCGCATACGTCTCAAAAGTTATTTAATATTTAATTCAACATTAATCGATCTCGTTTTTTTTCTAGTCTTTCTTTTTGTCAAAATGATTCAAGAGTTAAAAATTAAAGATTTGTATATCATGCTTAATCGTCTAATTGCATGCAACCGGGTTGGACTGTAGAGTTGACAAAGTTTTACAGAGAGGCTTCCTTCTCCTCATTTTAGATTATAACCTGGAATTCGACATAAATGGTCATCTCAGTACCAGAATCTATGACAAACGAGATGATTCTAATTTTGAAATTATCAACTTGATACCACCTCAGAATTGGTTGACAATTGTGGAAAATTTCTTAGCAGCAATATACCATCTTAATATACATAAGGGAAATACATTTCCTATCACATTCGGTATTCAAGAGCTTGCAGCTGCTACACAGACTTTATAAAAACGGTAAAGATATATGTGCAGGAAGTTGATAACCAGGATTATATCGCAATACGTCTCTTCTTTTTTTCTACAATAATTCATCGGAAAAAAATCAATGCCTTGTTGATAAATATTCCGTATCAACTTCACAAATAATACATCATGGTCTTGTGGTATAGATTCTCGGTACTGACGTTGTTTGTCATCTTTATAACATGTTATGCTGATATTTTATTTCTCTTTGTATATTACAAACCTTTACTTTCCGGCCAAATTTTGGTAATATCTTTTTGGTGTGACTCTATATTAATACATCCCGCCATTGTGTTATTTGTAACCCGGATTTATTTTTTTCTCAATCGATTTATGAGTTTCGAATAACGGTATACTACTGTTGCCTTTATTCATTGGTCTATGGTAAAAAAAAAATGCATTCTTGTCTGTCATCTTTGCTTGTGTGCTGTGTATATATAACTTTTTGTTTTTCTTTGCCGGCATAATTGTTAGTTTCTATCGATTTATGAATTTATACTACTGTTGTCTTTATTTTACAATTATTGAGGTAATAACACAATGTTGACTGCTATATCAACATTACCTTATTAAAGACAAGGAGCATACAATACATCAAGCTTTAACAATAGTACCATCAATAACACAATTTCACACAATTAAGTAATTAATTACTATATATCATTCTGAAATCTTCTTAGACATTGTAATGTTTTAGCAGTATTAAGTGTGACTACCGCTTACAAATAATCCTACTAAGATTTTTTGTACATGCAATCAATATTTCATAAATGAATTCCGATCAATAAGAATTGGTAAACAGTTGGACAACTGTTGATTTCGATGTGTTCTTTTAGAAATTGGAAACTTATGGGCTTTTTTGTAGCAACTTTTAAATCGTTTAGAAATCATTTATTTTTTCACCTTTTTATACTATGACGGAAATTGGAACATAATCCATAATGAGAAATCTACCTGACAGTATGTGCCTATCCCTTTGAACCTGTGTTATAGTTGACGTGTTTACCTCAGTTTTTAGTTTGTAACCCGGATTTGTTTTCTGTCAATCGATTTATGACTTTCGAACAGCGGTATACTACTTTATTGCCTTTATTGGTACGTGTTGAATCCTATTAAGGCTTTAAAAAAAACGATGCAGAAGAGTGCCGTCGTTAGTGGCGGTGTTCCTGTAGGTCTGTCTTAACTATACAGAATAATAAAAACAGCTTGTGTTATCTTTTAAAACAAAAAAGTTATGTATTTCTGTCGAAAGGTAAAATACATCCACAAATCCGAATTTTTAATAAATATCAGAAATTTCAACCTCAACTTATTCAAAAGGTAGCACATGATGGTATATATTTTATTACCTATTTTATCAAATCAGGTAAAAAAAACTTGCAAATTTTCATCAAAATTTCATTATGGGATCAAAACTGTATCGTATGGCCTTAATCCCTCTTATTTATTATTTATCATTTGTCGTTCAATTATACTGTCTGTTTAACAATTGGAATATAGTTTGACTTTGATTTTTCTTTTTGGTCCTACTGGTGTGACAAAATTGTCGAATGCTAAAGTCAGTGTTCTGCTTTTAATGTTTATGTACCTTTAACTAAGTTTCGTTCTAAAATTGTGTTATTCATGTTAGAAAAACTATATATATAAACCGAGTTTAAACTCTCAAAGAAGGTGTGGAGTGCTTCTACTATCCTAAATATTCGTCAGCTTTTGTTGAAGAACGGAAATATTTTTAAAAGAACAATAATTTCATTGTTAATAAAACGAGAACAGCAGTGAACATTTATAGTCATACCAAACACTTATCAATAATGTATATATTTAAAAAAAAAAGAGAGACTATAGATATAACCCTCAATAATTCATTAAATAACCAAAAAAAAACACATTAAAAATTATATCAACAGGTCAAATCAAAAGTTTTATTAACTAGCAGTTATGTATGTTTCAACAATTACGTTTATTCACACGTTGATATATTTTTATTGCCACCAGATTTAATGAAAATTAAAATCACAAAAATACTGAACTCAGAGAAAAATTTAATCGAAAAGTCCATAATCACATGGCAAAATCAAATAACAAAACACATCAAAAACGAATGGACAAGAACTGTCATATTCCTGACTTGGTACAGGAATTTTTAAATGTAGAAAATGGTGGATTAAACCTGGTTTTAATTATTGTCCTTGGAAAATGTCTGTACTAGGTCCGGAACACGACACACACATGTCATCCATTCGTTCTGTTAGTTGATATAGTAGAGCCTTTGATTTTGTCAGGTTTTATAAACTTCTCTCTTTCTCAATTTATCTTAGGAGTCGGTATTTAAGTTAATAATTTCCCCCATTGTAATTGAAAAGTTTAATAACACTATTGGTTACCTTGATGAAAATTTTGATTGAAGTAATGAAGAATTCTATAATCGTGCTTCCGAAATTTAACCAAGCGAATTTATTTAAACAAATCCTATATTAACAGCCATAATTGTTCTTTTCCAGATTTTTAATATTTTAGTTTCAAACTAGAAGTACCAATAAAAAGATACCTTAAAACTATCCTGGTTTTCGTTCCCTATTGTATATTTATTTTTTTACACGAACTCATATGGTGCATAGGACAGTCGGAATCAACGGAATTAGTACAAATCTGAAAGCTGAAGCACAACAAATTTTTTTTCGTTTGGTTTTAAATTTTACGAAATATACATTCTTTATTTTTAATAGCTAAACTCTGAAAATTGTAGTCTTAATTGTTGTCTGCTTTATGGTCGGGTTGTTGTCGCTTTGACACATTTCCCATTTCAATTATCAATTCTTTTAACAATGTTTTCCCTATCAATGGTAAATATATTGTTAATTTGTTTTCGCTATTCTCTTATCTGTAGCGACAGTGAATTTGCCGACAGCTCGTCGAACTTGAAAAAGTATCTCAAATAATGTCCAGCAGCAAATTTTACGAATATCAAACATATACAATGTTTTCAATACAAATGTGTCAATATTGTATTCACTTATATATCTTAGAATTTTTAACCGTCATTTATAGACAATACCATCTACAAAAAACAATGAATTTATGTATAAATATAAATGAAACCCTGTATCCGATGCCAATGCCTGTCACGGATAAAATTAAAGTGTCGGACTTCACGAGTAATTGGAATTATGAAATAAGCTTACTGACATAAAAGAGGGACGAAAGATACCAAAGGGACAGTCAAACTCATAAATCTAAAACAAACTGACAACGCCATGGCTAAAAATAAAAAAGACAAACAGAAAAACAATAGTACACACGACACAACATAGAAAACTAAAGAATAAACAACACGAACCCCACCAAAAACTAGGGGTGATCTCAGGTGCTCCGGAAGGGTAAGCAGATCCTGCTCCACATGTGGCACCCGTCGTGTTGCTTAAGTGATTACAAATCCAGTAAATAGTCTAATTCGGTAGGTCATATTCATGAAAGGGAAGGGGATTGTAGTTACGACGTAAGGAACATATCCGATATCATTTGTGAAACGGTTATTCCATAACGGTCAACCAACTCGTGATGGCGTCCGTAAAACGACGGCTAGAAAGTGAAGCGCTTGAAAAATATCAAAGTATATCTTTGTTGTATACCTCATGAATATTGACGAAACAACAGTACAATATTTTCCAGCTTTACTAATCGAAATGCTGGAAAATACTATTCATGGTACTTACATTGATTTTGTTTCGATAAAAAAAAAGATTATTATTGTATTTTATACCGTTGATATTAAGAATTTGTAATTCGTCATTGCGCAACGTTAGTTTTCTCATTTGAATTGTTTAAATATAATTGGCAATTCGGCGTTTTCTATAGTTAACTATGCAGTATCAGTTTTACTAACTATTAAAGCCAGTACGGTGACCTGTAATTGTTAACCTCTATTTCATTTGGTCTTTGGTCGAGTGTTGTCTCATTGGCAATCATACCACATCTACTTATTTCATACCAGTGCAACATATCAAACATATTGGTGTAAAGACGTCATAGAAAAGCATGACAGGCTGTTTAATGTACAAAACAATCAGCGAAAAAACAACTTTTTGGCTTTCTAACTATTTTGATCTGAGCGTCACTAATGAGTCTATTGTTAACGAAACGCGCATTCTGGCGTATTAAATTATAACGTCGCTGGGCTTCTAAAATGTCGTATATGACTTTTTTGGCTAAAAATACTTTTTGACACCAATATGGTCTGGGCAGGAGGAAATCTTTGGTATTACAAATTAGCATACAGTTAGACCAATCAAAATGTGTGAAATAAGACATATTACAAAATTGCCAATGTCAGTTGTTTGTAATGTTTGCATCCTAAATGTTGTATGAAAACTTGAAAATCGTTGTAGAATGGCTTTGGGGAAAAATAATTGTACATTTCTTTATTTCTGTGAAAATAATTTAAGTTCTTTGATAATCCAGAAATGTTTTTATTTCACTGCTTTTTACAAAAATGTTCAAGTTCACATACGACATTTTGGAAGCATGCATTTTGCCAAAATTTTCAAAGCCTGTTTGTGAGATATTTACAACATTTTAGAAGCCCATCGACGATAAGCCTTGTACCTCTGATGACTATTTACACAACTGGGTCGCTGCCATTGCTGGAAGGAGTTTCGTTCCCTAGGGTTACACCAGCCCAGAAGTCAGCACTTCGATGTTGACATGAATATCAATTATATGGTCATTTTTATAATTTTACTGTATGCAAAAAAAAGTAAGAATTATTCGCAATACTAACGATTTTCTTATCCCAGTCATAGATTTAGCCTAAGCCGTATTTTGCACAATTTGTTTTGGTCATATTAGCAATTTTGTAGATCTTGTTCTGCTGATAATTTTTGCCTTTACGGTTTCCACCTCTGTATTATAGTATTTGAAATTATATGCAAAACAACGTAAAAAGACGACGACGACGACGACGATTGAGGACGACTTCAGGCGACAAGTGAGAGAAATAACGTGCAGCGATAAATCTGTTTTAAACTATTCTTGGGTTTCCTGGTTGCGCACAATGTTTACACACAGTACTTATGGAAGGAAAACTAAATAATTTTATGTAACTCACTTATATTTCTTGATATTTTTCATTTCGATACATTATGTGCAAATTCTTAACAAAAAAAGTATTGTATTTTTAGTACAGTCTTATGGTGTAACTGATACTCCTGTCGGTTGAATTGTTTTAAAGTAAATCAATATATTACTGTCCCAAATCAATAGATATTCAAATGCATCTTAGGTATAATATATCATGATGGTTCCAATACTAAATTATCTAAAAATTGATTTCTGTTAAAGGAGATATGATTGTGTGTATATTCATTTCACATCTTTCTTATAAGTTATTCATAATTTAATACCAAAAGCAAAAGATAGATTTGTTCCCGAATGAATGTTGATGTCTGTCTTAGGAATTATCAATCTTCTAAATATTATATGTTGCTGTCTTTCTTACCAAGACATACAAGGTAAATATAAAATAAAATTATCAATTATACCAACTTACATGACTTAAAGTTCTGGTTATATTTTGATTTTATTTACAACATAACGCCAACTATTTTTTTTCTGTTAGATGTTAAACGTGAACAAAAATACCAAATGGAACAGCCTTATCCTGATACCACATTATTTATTCTTATTGGACATTCTTAGTTAAAAATTGTTTCATGGATTTTAATAGGAACAAGAAGAATACAACCATCTAACATACGACCGTTTACTATAAAAAGAAATGTAACCATTTCATTAAACAAGAATTTCATAGTAATGAATTAGAGAATACGTCTAGCTTTCGGTTTGACATTTTAGAATTATAAAAATTCATTTAAAATTTTGACTTCAAAAGAATTTTTGATGTATAGATCCATCAACCTTGTATAATGGCATATGAATATTTAATGTGAAATTTCTCAAAAATATCAGATCAGAAACTTACCTTGCACCTTTATTTTCTAAACTAAAAATACGGAATTTTCAAATATGTGAAAACACAGTTTAAAGGAGAGTGTATTGCAGTGAACGCTTTAGTCTGATCTTTTTGGCCAAAAGAAAGAACAAAACATTGTTTAATTTTGTTTGTAAATCACTAAAGGATATAGTTGAGTATGAAATGTGATTTGTGTAAATAAAACGATTTGGATCCAAACCGTTGGTATTAAGATTAAAACTAACACATATATGTCATTATCTTATAGACGAACTTAAACTTTTAATTGAAACAAAACCTTAGAAAAAATATTAACATTAAATAACTATTTTAAATAACTCTGGAAATAAAACATGTTCACTCATGTAGGTATAGACTGGAAGACTGACTTATTGGGAGCATCATACAATGGAACATTAAGTGTTACAATCTCAGGACGTACGTGTCAACCATGGGGATCTCAGACCCCACATAAACACTTATTTACCAAAATATCCGACCAATATAATTACTGCAGGAATCCTTCGTTAGACTATCCTGGACCCTGGTGTTACACAACAGATCCTAATGTTAAATATGAATATTGTCCTATCTATCTATGTGGAGTATGTAAGTAGTTAAATAAATATATTAAAATTTCATCACAGATGAGTCTTTTGTAGACGATATATTTTTTGTATCTTTTTGTGTTTTTTTAGTAGTGTCCTTCAAATTGCTTTCCAGATGTTTGCATTATTCATGAGTTTAAGAAGACTTAATTTTTATGCATACATACGCACAGTGCATTCGAAAGGACGGTATTGTTATGAGTTTGGATTTGAAGAGAGCGACACAATATATGTACTTTTTATAATGGTATTGTGTAGTTTTGTCGCGGATCTGAATTTCAAATCGGGGTCCATCATTTATGTATAAATGAATCTTTAAATTTTATGTCATTCACAATTAACGTTATAATGCTGGATCTTCCATGTGCTCCACAACATACCTACTATAGATCTGTGTCAATCTGTTGTAGATACTAAACATTCCAAAGGTCAATAAGAGTGCATAGTTGTTTGACCGTTATGGAACACCTGCTATACAGATGATATCGGATATGTTCCTTATGTCGTGAATATAATTCCGTTCCCTTTTTCACGAATATAACCTACGGAATTAGACTATTTACCGGCTTTGTAATAACATGAGCAACATGACGGGTGCCACATGAGGGATCTGCTTACCCTTCCGGAGCACCGAAAATCAACCCAGATTTTGGTGGGGTTCGTGTTGTTGGTGTACTCTTGTTCACGCATAGTTGTCAATATAATGAAATGTGATGCAATTGTCGTACAAGTGAGAGGTTTAGCGCTATAAAACCAGGTTCAATCAACCATTTTCTACATTTGAAAATGCCTGTACCAAGTCAGGAATATGACAGTTGTCCATTCGTTTGATGTGTTTTATCATTTGATTTTGCCATTTGATTATGGACTTTCCGTTTGAATTTTCCTCGGAGTTCAGTATTTTTGTGATTTTGCTTTTTACAAATAAAGTCTCTAGTAAAAAGTAAACAAAATTACCCTTTAACTTCATCTCACTAAATTATTAAAGTTTGGTGACTATGTTCGATGTTGAACGTATCTATTCCATCGTACTTGAAATACGGAGTATATCTCTAAGTTGATACAATATTCTAGAGCTTACATTTCATAAAATGTCAATTTGTTCATGACTTATGAGTGTATATATATTATATTTACCTTATGCCTTTTTATCGCTTAGATTGTAGTGGTGGATTTTTCAAATGTGACGACGGGGAATGCATACAAGAACATTTAAAATGTAATGGATTTGATGATTGCTCCGGTGGAGAAGATGAACTGAATTGTTACGATGAAGGTATTATGTAATATCGTACAGTGGTGTGCGTAGAAGGGATTTATTATAGTATACCGTTGTTCATCTGTCCCGTCAGTCCACGCCACGTTCAAAATCAAGAGAATAACAGCTTACAATGGGTTTTTTTTATCAAATTTCATAATCCTTGTATGGGATTGTTGAATTGGTGTCTTTAATTCGATTCGAATCATTGTTTACATATCAAACAATAAGGCGAGTATGATTGGATCCAATTACTTAAATTGTAGGGTATTGTTGTTATTGTGAAAAAATAAGCTGCTTTTCAATTTATAGAATTGTCTGGATGATATTGAACCTGCAATTTTTTTTACATTTTGCGCACTGATTCGAGTATGCTCACAATATTCTATTTTCTAATGCAAAATTGTGGTTTAATATATGTTGCACTTTGTAAATACAACTTCAACCATGCCTCTTTTGGAGAGATGTATAATGTTCGTACAGTTTACTAATTGGCTTCCAGGTATGCTCACTATGTTTTATTTCATAGTTACATATCTTAGAACTGTTACCAGCATAAATACAAATGGAATTGAATTCTGAGGAAAACTCTACGAAGTTCGTGGCATATATATGCCGGGGCACTTGGCCTTTTACATTACAAAAAAGGATTATATGAGTAACAGCAACGAGAATTTTCTATAAAAAAAAAGGAGGAGGCAATTTGCTTAAAAGTGTGGGAGTGTATACATATGCGAAATTTCTTGCTGCTTTAAAGACCCATGAGGGGGCTTTGGCTATCAATTCTATGTAGTGTACAGAATAGAAACGTCACAGATGTTAACTGAATAGAAAGGACAAAAAATAGCATGTGTCTTTAACATCCAAATAATAAATATAGTTTTTCAAAGATGATTTATTTCATTATTTGCATATGCTTTATTACAAAAATTAGAAATGTTTTCATGAAGTTTGGAAACTAGTTAAAAGGTCGAGATGAAACGATATTTGAAGGGCCGTTATTTTGGCAGTACATACATCCTTAAGTAGAGGCATTCTATTATAACGATTTGATTATATAACATATTTTCTTCTCGAAAAACCATTATGTTTCGACACCATTTTTTTTTAAATTATAAAACTGTATGCACAGATAAATCAAACAACACCGTTGTTATTGTTTTTTTTTTAAACTATAGTGAACGAGTGTATGACAGAGAGCACGGGGTTAACATACAGAGGAAAGTTCAGTACGACACGGTCAGGAGACAAATGTTTGCGCTGGACAGATACAACTTTCCAAAGACAACTAAACCACTCGTATTGTAGAAATTTTAGCGCGAAACTGAAAGGTCCATGGTGTTTTATATCTTCTGATGACTGGGGTTATTGCGAAGTACCTCTGTGTGGTAAGATATGTGACTGTTGATGCCTCTATCCCCACCATGGAAAAAATGTGATTATGTGCACTTCTTTTATATTTATCTTAATCAAACCGTCACTGAAAAAAATCGGTTATTTTAAAATACTACGTGATATGATTTCCCCGAGAAAAAAAACAATCCAACAGAGTCCAAATTAGCGGATATAAGAATAAGAAGATGAGTCAAATCTCCACCAGAATTCCAAATGACATAGAAGTTAACAACTCTGGGTTGCCGTACGACCTTCAACAATGGGAAATACCCATGACTGCATACTAGTAGTAAAATAAAATTATAGGCCGTAACTAAAAACGAAAAACATTACAAACGAGATAAATAACGGCCTGATGCATGTACAACACTATTAACGAAAAACACATGTTATACAACATCAAACACCTGAATTACAGGGTCCTGACTTGGGACATATAGAAAGTTCATTTTAAACAGATTTACTATTATATCGTGAGAATCCCCTGATGGATATTAAAGGGGTGATTTAGTTTTGTACCGTAATTAATTTCATTTCTGATGACTTTTATATTTGAACAATGATCATTTTCTCCAAATTCCTGAGAAATATCGCTGTAGTCTTATACTTAACGTAATAAGAGTATGATTGAACACATTGTGTACAGACATTTGCTCACCATTTGGGTCGACTGAAATAAAATTTCAGTTTCATTTAGATTAGTTTATTCCAAGGACCACACAGATTTACTTAAACAAAATGCTGAAAACCTTACTGCATTAGAGTGGGCCCTAAGAATATGCTCAATCAATTTATCAAAAATTACTCTTCTAAAACAAACACCAGCCCGTAAATTCTTGTAAAACTCTATAGATTACAAAACTTACTCGTGAAATTAACCCGTTAGATTATGCTTAATATGTTGAACAATTGTGACATTGCTGGTTCTATTTTATCTAGAAAAGCAAAGAGAGGATGATTGTGAATTAGTTCGAAAATATCGTAAGTTAATATTTCAAATGATGCCGTATTTTCAATTTTGTGATACTGAAAAGGATCGATACTTAAATGACACATTCTTTTAGAATACATCAAAGTATCAATTAAGAATATGCTTCTAGGGAAATTATACACTTCATTGCATTGCCATTTCAAGCATTGCGTTATTTTTAGTATATACATGTAAGTAAAATAAAATATAATGGTTATGTTATACATTAGTAATGTTCAATGTTTTGCTCTCTGTCAAGATTGTCTCTCTTTTTTTGACAAAGCGTAAATATGATGTTTAATTCGACATGTCGTCTACAATGTTAATCTTGCCACACAAATTGTTACAATTAAACAAATATTCAACCAATAGTGTGTATCAAACATGTATAATGGCATTATATCATGTATCATTTCTTATAATATTAGACTTGAAACTTGAATTTAAATCTCGACACACTAATGCCATAAAATAAAACATTTCTGAATTTTTAAAAGTTTTTAAAAAAAAGTGTAAAGTAGTGAACAGTTTGGTTTGAACTGTACTGTTGACGAAAAACGAGGTTTAATCCATATTTTTAAACGCAAAAAAAAACACGAATGTTTAGTAAACCACTAGAAACTTGTTTAAATAGACACTAGACAATGTTTTATTGGCACAAACGCATTTACAATAAATGGTAATGACCGTATGGATAAACAATTTGCATCGTAGTATAATACAAACAATTGTATATATGTGAATAAAAAATTAAAGGTATAATAAAATCTATTGCAATAGATTACTTCTTTCATTTAAACAATTTGTTACGAAAGAGAAATATAGTTTTAGTGCCATGTAAGATTTGTTATTAAGTATAAGCTTTATACAAAAGTCTATCTAAAACTGGAGTTACCTCTGCAGTGGAAGAGCATGTGTTGTTCATTCTCAATTTCGCCACTTTTACAGATTTCACAATTCTTTGATCTCTGGCACTTTAAATATCTTCCTCTTTCAATGGCAAGGTTATGAGCACTGACTCTTTATCTACACAATGATGATCGATCTGATCTATTTCTTAAAGCATCAACATAAGCTACCCGTTCACTTATTTTTAAACATTCTGGAAAAATGCTATTTTTGGAGATGTTGAAATATTTGCGTGTTGTTCCTGAAAACCAAGGATGGACAATTAGTCTTTGTTTTATTAAACCAAAAAGGGGTCTAATAGAAAGGTAAACGTTTGACAAATATGAGTCCCTTCAGGTATAAATCGTAGACATATATGTTAATGCCAACATGTATGAAAAACGAATATTATCATCTTATGAACAATGTAAACATTTTCATTGAAATATAACATTGGGGAAAAAAATCAACATTTGTATTTCAATAACTGTGACAGATAAGCATGTTTATTTATGTAGGTATAGATTGGAAGACTGACTTGTTAGGAGTATCATACAATGGAACATTGAATGTTACAGTATCAGGACGTATCTGCCAAGCATGGGGATCTCAGACCCCACATAAACACTTATTTACCAAAATATCTAACCAGTCTAATTACTGCAGGAATCCATCATTAAACTATCCTGGACCCTGGTGTTACACAACAGATCCTAATGTTAACTATGAATATTGTCCTATCTATTTATGTGGAGTATGTAAGTAGTAAAGTAAAAATTAAGGTGTGGTATGGCTTTCATATTCCAAATATCATCTTTATTCATTGGTTTACAAAAACTTAATATTTGTACATACGCACATCCTCTGCTTCTCAATGTTTGTCACAGTGAAAACACATGGTATATTAACTTTTCCTATATTATCGGACCTGTTAGACATAGGAACATGTTTTATATTTTGATTCCTTTTTAGTTGAGATTGTGAAAACATCATAAAAATTCTGACCTCACATTACACAAATGCTATTACACCGAATGAAACCTCGTCAATTATAATTATATCTTTTAAACAGAAAACGATTTCTAGATAAATAATTTTTGGAATGGCAAAATATAAAACGTTTAATGGTTAAAACACATTTGAAAAAAAACGTGAATTTTTTCTATAACACCATTGGCAATTTTCTTTTTTAATATTAAGGCAACATGTATTCAATAGGTATCGTTTTGTTACCCTCATTTTGTTCCATTGCGTTGCCAGTTTGTACTCGATTAATGAGTTTGAATATCCCTTTTAAATTATCCGCCACTCTTTTACATGATATAAACTTTAATGAACCTTTTTATTATTGCCTAGATTGTAGTGGTGGATTTTTTAAATGTGACGACGGGGAATGTCTACAAGAACATCTTAAATGTAATGGATTTGTGGATTGCTCCAATGGTGAAGATGAACTATACTGTTATGATGAAGGTGCCTTTGTATACTAATATGGTTTTCTAGGGATGTTCATAGTTGGGACTTATCATTCCATATTTTTGTCCATGTCTTTGTAATTCAACTCTTAATTGAAAAGCAAGAGAACAACGATACACCCATTTATCAAAGGAGTAGATTCAGTTAGACACCAATTTGGCCGTAAAATATATCAGTCTAACAAAATTATTTAAATGTAAACTTCGGTACTGGCATGAAAATACGGACTTTTTGTTTTATTAAATTTTGCTGTTACAAAATGTTAGAAATTATTATAAATTAAGGAATGTATCTTCCTCATGCAAAGCTCTGATTCCTTTCGTGGATTTGGCTATATTTTGTGGACCTTTTGGATTTATGCTCTTCATCTTTTATATAAGCTTTGGATTTCAAACATTTTGGCAACGAGCATCACTGAAGAGACATGTATTGTCGAAATGCGCATCTGGTGCAGGAAAATTGGTCTTTTGACATTACAATGCACATGTTTCGAGTACTAGCATCATTAACTCATGATAAATTACTGAAATATTCACAATATTATCATTTGAGTTAAATTTTAGACGGTTTCCGTCTTAAATGGAAGTGGCCGCATTCGTGTTCATTCTTAATATTAAAAAGAAAGTTGTATTTGATGATAATACATAACATATATAAAGGTTGAGAGTGAACACGGATGCGGCCACTTTCGTTTTTGACAAAAATCATCTGAAAAGTGACATATTATGGCATATTTTATAGATTTTACATATTTAAGCTTGAATTAATCGTCTTTAATGACTAACTCAGTTTAAATCTCTCACATAAACTAACCGAATCAATTGAAGTAAACACTTAAGCCTCGGTCAAACCTTACCGGATAGCACGAACGGACGCCTAACGGATGAAAATAAAAGTTGTCCGTTGACAAAATTGTCATCCGTTGAGAGTCCGTTGATGTACTGACCGAATAAAACGGACGTGTAACGATTGCATAACGGACACACACCGGATATGCAACGTACGAGAAACGGAAACGTAACGGACAGAACGGATGTCGAACGTACCTTCAACGGACGAGTAACGCATAAAACGGACACATAACGGAAGCGTACCGGATAAAACGGATGAACAAGATATACGGAAAAAATAGAGGCGACAATAATAATACATGTAAATCGCATAAATATTCAAATGTTTCTGTGTGACTGGTTTTGGTTTGTTCTTCAAAATGCCGCCAAAGGGCAGTATATGACCTGAATAAGAGCTGCTTGATTGTGAAGACGTGCCCTTACTCTAAGATCGATTATGAATAATAAGAATTCATGAACCTTAAAAAAATCTAATTGGCATTTTTGACGCGAAATTTTTCATTGGCATTTATCCGTTTCAGCTCCGTTCATCATCCGTTTTATACGTTATACGTCCGGTAGAAGTCCGTTTCACATTCGTTCAACATCCGATTTATCCGTTAGACGTCCGTTAGAAGTCCGTTGATGAATTTATTTGCCTGACCTCCAACGAATGTATAACGGACACGTAACGGATATAAAACGGAAACGAAACGGACGAGTACCGTACAAAACGAACGTCTACCGGACGTTCAACGGACATTTCATCCGTTGGACGTCCGTTCAAAGTTTTGAACATGCTCAAAATTTTCCACCGGACAAAACGGACGTCGACGGATAAAACGTACGTTAAACGGACATGCAGCGGATATGGACTGATGTCTAACGGATAAGAAAGGACGTCTAACGAACATGAACGGATTGAAAAAAAGTTTTCCGTTAGGCATCCGTTCGAGCTATCCGTTAAGGTGTGATCGAGGCTTTAAGTATTAAAAAAGTGTCCAAAATCTTTCATCAGATGAACCTTAAGTTTGGTGCCCTTACCAGTCCTTCTCCTTAATTTCCTGACACCTGTATGGAATACAATGTATTCGATTAGGCTACAAGACAAAAAGAAAAAGCACCCTGCAACATTCTTTAATTTTACTTATAGATATATGATTAATGATGTCATATCATTGAATAACCCATATTTCTGTTAGCACTTGCATCACATATATCCCAGTGAACTTGAAATTACGGATACTATTGATACAAGAAAAACTGCTCCAGATCTTGATCTTTTCAATCGTTATTGACACAGATGGTCGACTTCACACTAAAATAAATGACAAACGGGATAATTTCAATTTCAAATTATCAATTTCCCATTTCTCAGCAGTAACTTTCCCTCTGCTCCGTCGTATGGTGTTTACATACCTCAATTGATACGTTATACTCGTGCAAGTTCACACTATACTGGCTTCATATACAGGAATGTGCTTCTTACGCAGAAACTGCTCCATCATAGTTATGAAGAGGAAAGATTAAAAATGACACTCCGTTAATGTTATGGACACCATCGCGATTGGTTGATCTATACGATGTGTCTGTGTTGCTAAACTAACTGTTAGCAATTTTACCACGTCTTAGATTGTGGTTAAACATCTATGTCGGTAGGTTCCGAACTTGACCTATTCCCGAATATGACTGTCATACCGAGTGTATATTTACATTGCTATACGACGTGTCTCGATATATTTTACATCCAAAATTCATGTAATAATTAATTTTAGATGTTTCTGTTATGGCTTCAGTTCAATATTGTATTTTGTCTTGTCGTTCGTAGTCCAAAAAATTATAAATTGCCTTTCAATATCAACATTGTCATGAAAATTGATTAGACTAGTAATGTGAAAATAATAGTTTAAAGTTCGAGATTACATGTTCGTTACGTAAATGCGCCCCTTCTTGTGATATCATGTGGTGTCTGTCGTTGATGGCCCAAGACCACAATTAATGACCCCGCTTTTCGTTGTCCGAATATAGTTCCTTTTAATTAGAGTGTATTTTTCCTTAATTTTTTTTCTTTCCCTTCCTCACTCATTTCTTAGATTTTTTTGGGTGGAAATGAAAGAAGAGAGGTGAAATAAATTTTTGGATGTTGTATTTAAACTGATTTTGATATGGAATGAGTGATTAGGCCAAGTGCAAAAAGGTCATATTTACAGTTTTCGGAACATCTCTTGACTTGTCAATAGGGGTATGGATGTGTATTGGCTAAATTTGTAAAAGTGATTGCTACAATCTTTCTGAATTTTGGATATATATTTGGACTAGGGCTATACATTACACACACAAAAAATTTGACAAAAGTGCATGGTGCAATTTTTTTAATGATACAAAACGTTATAAAGAACTGATAGAGGAATTAATTGTGGTCTGTGGCCTGATGGAAGATGTTCTGTGGTTTGTATGGTATATCGACAATTATATTATTATTGTGCGTTTCTTTGTGACGAGAGTTCTTGTGTGTGTTTGTGTTATATTTCTGTCATGTAGTGTTGTTATTTAAGCGATATTTTTTAACATTGTCATATAAGCAGGAGGTTAGACTAGCCATAAAATCAGGTTCCATCCACTATTTTTGCCTAAGATGTCCTGTACCAAGTCAGGAATATGGCAGTTGTTATCAAATAGTTCGTTTCTATGTGTATTGGCGTTTGTTTTTGTTGTACTCCTATTGTTCCTTTGTTTTTCTCTAATATAGTTGATGAGTGTCCCTGGGTTTTAGTTTGTAACCTGGATTTGTTTTCTCTCAATCGACTTATGACTTTTGAACACCGGTATACTGCTCTTGCCTTTATTTTATTGTGGTTTTTTATAACTTATAGTGAACGAGTGTATGGCAGATAGCACGGGACTTACATACAAAGGACAAGTCAGTATAACACAAGAAGGAGATAAATGTTTGCGCTGGTCAGATACAACTTTCCATATAAAACTAAACCACACGTATTGTCGAAATTTTAGCGCAAAACTGAAAGGTCCATGGTGTTTTATATCTTCTACTGACTGGGATTATTGCAATGTATCTCTGTGTGGTAAGATAATCGACTTCTAATGCCCCTATCCACACAATATTAAACAAAATTATGTGCACTTTTTTTATCTTTGTCTAGATCGATCAGGACATTGTATTTATTAATTTAACTGACAAATAATGTTATTTTAAATGAGATTTGATGTAATTGCCAGCGAAACAACTATCCAAATGAAGCGGATATTCACTTAAAAATATTTTCTCTAATATCATGATACCCTTATGGTAATTAAATGGGTCGGTTTGAATTTGTATTAATTAATTTCATTTGTGAAGAAACATATATAACCTTTTAGAGATAAAACAATGAAAATCTGTCTTAACTTTATCATTGTTTTTGTTTTTTATTCATTAGAAGTCTGCTTAATTTTTATGGTTAGTGCAAATTGAGTATCATCAGACACATTTTCTAAAGACATGTCAGCACCAGTTGTACTAGCTGCTACAAAAGCTTCGATTCATTTACTGGTATTTGTATTAGGGGACACATGAATTTGGTTTTATGAAATTAAAAAACTTGACAGCACTACTAAAATGGGACCAATGAAGATTATGCCCAATCAATTAATGATCAAATCCATACTACTAGTAAAAAATGGAACTAGTAATAGTGCTGTTACACACTATGAATACTTAACTAACTCATGAGACTGAAGCGCTAAAATATTATAATAATATTCAACATTATTGAAATTGTTGATTTTATCTTATCCAGAAAAGCAAAGAGAAGATGAGTGTGAAACAGTTGAATTATATCGTAAGTTAACATTTGAAATATTGCTGCATTTTCAATCTGTAATGTTGAAAAGGATCAAAACTTAAATGATGAATGATTTTAGAAGACACAAAGTACCAATTTTAAATTTTTTTTTCTAAAAATATTGTTTTGAGACAGTCAACATGATTTAATCAAGTCTCTTTTGACATTAAATCCTTCTCCGTTTCATTTGTTGTTCTTTTAACATAACATGACACATCTTTAAATATATTTCTCTAATTTTTGCGCTATTTTCACATTTCCTGACCGGTGTGAGAAAAATATTTCTCCTCACTAGTGAAAAATCTGTTCTCGGCAAATGATTAGTCGAAATTTGATTATGACGTCAAAATGTTTTGTTTTCTTCTCAATTTTCCTATTGTGACGTCATGAAAAAAGGCGACCTTGCCTGATGACGTCGCATATAAAGAGCACAATTTTCTGAAAATCTTTGAAAAAGACCGATAAAAAGCATTAGAGAAACAGATTCCGACACTATAACTCGTGTATTACGATATTTCTCCACTCGAGACAGTTAAATTTTATTATTTAAAGCGCGAGGCTTGCCGAGCCCTTTAAATAATAAAATTTAACTGTCGAGAAACACACTTGTTGCAGTGTAAGAATCTATATTTCTCCCATAATAAACATGACACTTTTTAAAATGTATCTTTCCCATAATAAATTTATATTGCTAGACGTGTTAGTAATTTTTAAACGCCTCCGTCTAATAAACTAATACGATTTTGAATACAAATGGAATATTAAGATTGAATGAAACAACGCAGTTCGCCCACAAGATGAGGTGTGTGATGTAATATAGCTGTGTCGCGTTTGACAATTGAAATTGTTGTTGAAGTGTACGTATATCAAACTCCAAAAGTGTCACCAGGAGAAATCATAAAAAGTACGTGGGAAATCAAATTTGCAAAAAACAATAGTTATTTACAACTGATATATATTTTAGACCGTTGGTTTTCCCGTTTGAAAGGTTTTACACTAGTAATTTTGGGGCCCTTTATAGCTTGTTGTTCGGTGTGAGCCTAGGCTCCGTGTTGATGGCCGTACATCGACCTATAATGGTTTAATTTTATAAATTGTTATTTGGATGGAGAGTTGTCTCATTGACACTCACACCACATCTTCCTACAGTCCATCTATATACTAGTAGTTTTATCATGCATACCACCTTTAGCTGTATGAAGTAGGATAATGTTTATGATATGACTCGTTTTCGTATGTTTAGTGTAGATAATACATCGCAGCATTTCACATATTTGTCGTTTTTCATAATATTGATCATTTTAGGGAATGGCAGTATCATTGACAAGCCAGGAAAGACCTTAGCAGGTTGTATAACTTTAATAGTATTGTATATTGATCTCGAAATCTTTAAGATTTTCAACGTTTTGAAATTAAAGGTGTTGAAAAATGTGAAAAGATCAGCATTGGAAACAAAAAAGAAATGTGTTGGTGTTTTGGTCTTATGTCTCTTCATGTGTTTTGGTTTTATACATCCTTGCAGTCACATGTTTTGGTTTGAGCCCCTAATGAAGGTAAATCCAGAAAAACGTTTTGAATGCGCGAAATTACTAGAAGTCATTTTTTTCCATTCCATAGCAAAGTACGAAGCTTGTATCTGGTTTTCGTCTTTTTCACCAAAAAAAATACATTTATACTTTTTTAATACCAAATGCATCAACTGTGAGATTAAAACAATAATAAGAAATTTACTGAATAAAACTGATTGTACACATATTTCCTCTTTTTTTTTAATTGGATGTTCTACCTATAAATATAAATGACCCATGCTAAATGTTTCACCTGGCACCAATTTCTTACTTTTGTGTATTAGTTCATGTGCACTTTAACTTGGTGAGTGCCTCGTTTGTTTATATATTCAAACACAAGCGCGTGTGGGGCAGTAGATTATATCTTTGATGACTTTCTTCGTTTTAGAAAAAATCATAATCACATTACTCCAAGAGGAGTAATCAAAAGAGTAACCTTTTCCTGCTTTCGATGTGGTATCCGTCATATGAGTCCAACGTCATGTCCTTAACTTAGTCTCAAAGCCAATACTATGATGAAACGAGTAATAATGTCAGACATGCGAAACATCTATCCAACCAAAATCCGTGCATGCATATCAGAGTTGTAACATACAAACCATATTCAACATTCAAAAATTCAGTCAAAGGTATATTATTACAACATAGAGTTGCTAATTTGACAAGTGATAGCATTGGTGCCTAGCAAAATAAAATGATAAGTATTATCACAACACTTTTTTTCATTAGTATTGCTATCAATTTGTTTAATTTTGCGAATAGTGTGACTACCAAACAAAAGTGTTTTACACTTTAGAAGTCAGACAATTAAGACAATTTTAACAAAATTCATGTATAGAAGAAAATCAAATATATATTTGAAGGATACGCTATTACTACAGTTATCGGCATTGCTGGTGCTTCGTCTGCAGTTATTGTTCTTTACCAGTTCAAAAAACTTCTGCGAGATAACATTGGATCAAAACAACAAAAAAAGGTAGGATACGCTAATTTGATTCCAGAATACTTTCGTATCTTTTTGTCAGACGAAATACATATACTGAGTAAAAAAAAAGTAGCAACATATATTTAAGGTTTCATATTTTCAAAAATATACTTTACTTCTAAAGCATAACAATACATACATTAGTATATAAAACAAAAAAAAGAAAGAAAAGAAACCATAAGGTTCAACTTTCTAAAATCTTGGCAGCTTCTAATTAGTCTGGCAGATAAATTCACCAACGGACTTCTAACGGACGTCTAATGGACGTCTAACGGATAAAACGGATGTTGAACGAATATGAAACGGACTTCTACCGGACGTATAACGGATAAAACGGATAATGAACGGATCTGAAACGGACAAATACCAATAAAAAATTTCGCGTCAGAAATGCCAATTAGATTTTTGAATGTTCATGTGTGACGAAGTCATTAAAGGATAAATATATTTTATTACGTAATTACAAAGTCAAGAAAGATACTAAAGTTCAAATGTTGAAATGTTCACAAACTGTTTTTAAAGTTCAATTGTTCGAATGTTCAATAGTTCACAATGGCACGTGATCGTATAGTTTTATAAATGTTCAGTCCTTATGGATTACGTTCAGATATTAAGCGCATGATTTCCAGCCTACCCACGATGGGGAAGACCTTGGCGGAATCTCCGGTACCAATAGCTTGTACCAATCTGTCCTCCTTCAAGTCCAAAGCTGGATCTTATATAGTCCAGTTGTCCATAAACATGTCTATAGCTGTAGGCCGGTTGTATAATCGTCTGGTTATCGAGTACTATTTACATGAGGTTAATTGTCAAATAATGTAATTAACCCCTGACGGATAAATGTTATTTTAAAGTAGACATGGTCATTTATGGGCTTCGGGGTATATATGTCCATAGTATACGAACAGATTGTTATTAGTGTCCAAAGGCTTCCTGCTATTTAATGTATTCACAGATTGTTATTAGTGTCCAAAGGCTTTCTGCTATTTAATGTATTCACAGATTGTTATTAGTGTCCAAAGCATACATGATTGTCATTGAATTGTTTATTTCCTTTTTAATAAATTTCCTAATTAATACTCCTTGATAATTAATTAATGTTACCAATTGTGTAACATTATTCCTTCCCTCGCAATAAGAACGAAAGTTCGGAAAATACGATAATCCTTCTTCATTTATGCTATTGTAAATCCAGTAGTTCCATTGTTAAGTTTTTTGGTAACCATCACCACATATATAGTTCATAAAATTCGGCAAGTCCAACATTTGAATATATTTACACATAGTTCATTTGAAAATAGTTCGATATACATAGTTCATGTTTTATTTCCGTCACCATCAAAGTATAAAGTTCATCAACTGCTGGAAAGGGCGCACATCTTTGTACAAGTGTCGTCATCATCATCTCCATTACGTAGTATTTGACGCATCTAGCTATTTGGTTCGTCCTTCTTAAGAGGCTGTTAACATCGGCATTCGGTTAAGTTTTGTCCTTGACCAATGGCGCGGAGGAAGACATCTCTCTGTTATCAGTAGCATCTATTCCAACCAATTGCGAAGACACCATTTGTTTTTACCCAATTGTTCGTGGCATTAGAACCAGAACTCACAACATTCTTTTTGGCTAACCAAGATATATTCTGAATTAATTAACAGTACAAAAATATGGCTATTCCAATGAAGATCGCACCTAAACCCCACTGATAAACTTATCTCAATTGGAAAAAACTAAAAATTGTTTACTTCCCCTTATTTCTTTTTTTATTTCATTTTTTTTTTAATTCATCTATCAGATTATTGATAGTTCGTTCATTCGCCTTGAGTTCGCAGGATTATCTGAGCCTAGCAATATTTTGTAAAACAATTTCTATATATAAATCAATACCTTTTTTTTTTTTTATCGAATTATCCGTTAAAACAAAAAAAATAATAAAAGAGGGAATCTGTCGTATACAACTTCTACAAGTTTAAAAATCCTACATAATAAAAACAAAAATATGTGTATTTACACAAGACGTAAAAAAATTCATTAATTTACAATAAAAAAAGTTCAATTCGATCATGTTATATAACCCCTACACCTACATGTACATGATACCTATAACAAACAAAATATAATATACTAAAAATTATATGTGTTTCTTTTTTCCCAATTGTAATACTTTTACAGTTTGAAATTGTGTTTCATTAATTAATCTTAACGTTAAATATAGACCACAAATTTATCTCCTTACTCAAAAAAAAAAACGTTTAAGATTCCATTAATAGAATTTTAACTACCTCTTGCGCAATTTGTTACTGACTCTACATTTCATATTTGACAACAAAAACACCTTATTGCGAAAAAAAAATGTCGTTCTCTGTAATGTATTACATTTTTCTTAAATTAGTATATAATTTCCTTATACTATTTCCTTTCTTTTTTATATATCTATTTTTCATTTGTTTTAAAATTTCAAACCTACTGCCTATCCCTTTTATACATTTCAATAAAACAATTAAAAAAAAATCTATGCCTACTTATGAACTAAACACATCGTTAAGATTCTTTTCTTTTTTTTTTTTAACACCTTAATTAATTATTTCTTTATTCTTATTTTAATTTCTGATAATAATCCTCATAATTGTTTACTTTTACTTTTCAATTTTAATTTTATTTGAATGCTAGTTTTCCTTTAATATCAAATATCTATTTCACTTAAGATTTGTCATTAAGTTCTGAAGTTCATATGTCTCTTTTTTCTTTACAAATATCAGTCTTCTACAACATTACTAGTAAATCCCTAAGGGCAAACATATCCATGTTTTTCTTTAATGTGCTACTTTATGAAGATACTTCTCTTAATCTATTAACAATATGTAAATATGGCGTAATCTAACACCATAAAAAAAACTTGCACCATTTAATAACTTAACATCACTTATGTTAATCATCCGAAGAAGGGGTTGGAATCTAAAATTATAGACTATTTGTTTTCTCTAAACAAATGTGCGTAAACACTACCCAACTGCGAAACCATCACCCAATGGCTCTAACACGCAAACAATGTATCCTCAAAGTACCCTTAACTTCATCTACCAAAGGTTCTAAATCAACCTTAATTTACACCGGTGCACTACTAAATTTACGTAAAACATATGTTTTCTAGAATAATTGAATGTATCTTCAAAAAAATAACCCATAATATGATCAAAACAAAAAAAAACAAAATACCTCCAAAAAATGATATTGTATCAAGACATATTTACTTGTTTTTTTTTACATATTACTCTAAACGAAAAACTAGCTTCTTCAAACTTAAAAAAAAATATATTTTTTAAGAATCATATTATATAATTTATCCTATCTATTAAATAACAGCCGATAAAAATTACACTTAAAAAAATAACCTTGTTCTCTAATAAAAAAAAATGTGTATAATATTCATAGTTTTTTAATCGACCTATAATACCTTAAAATATACCTAATAAAAACAATTTGTTCCTACCACAACTCGTGACAAAACTTCTGATTTTAAGCATTTTAAAAATACGGCCTGACTTCCTTTAACATTAAAAACTTTACTGAATATGTGTGCCATCCCTTGAAAAGCCATTTCTATTTGTTGTACTGACATAGAAATATCTTCATTGTCCATTAAGAAAAATGAAAGTAACTGAGTTCTTACCTTTTATATTCCTTCGCGTTATTTTAGACAATCCAAGTCGATCGTGGTCAAACGGCACCAAATCGTGACTTATGTGACGAAGTCAATAATGATTAAATATATTTTATTAAGTATTTACAAAGTCAAGAAAGATTCTAAAGTTCAAATGTTCGAATGTTCACAACTGTCTTTAAAGTAGAATTGTTCGAATGTTCAGTATCTCACACGGGCACGTGATCGTATAGTGTTATAACTGTTCGTTCCTGTTAGAGTATTTCGGATATTAGGCACATTAGTTCCAGCCTACCCGCGAAGGGTGAGACCTTGGCGGAATCTCCGGTACCAATCTCTTGTACCAAGCTGTCCTCCTTCAAGTCCAAAGCTGGATCTTATATAGTCCAGTTGTCCATAAACATGTCTATAGCTGTAGGCCGGTTGTATAATCGTCTGGTTATCGAGTACTATTTACATGAGGTTAATTGTCAAATAATGTAATTAACCCCTGACGGATAAATGTTATTTTAAAGTAGACATGGTCATTTATGGGCTTCGGGGTATATATGTCCATAGTATACGAACAGATTGTTATTAGTGTCCAAAGGCTTCCTGCTATTTAATGTATTCACAGATTGTTATTAGTGTCCAAAGGCTTTCTGCTATTTAATGTATTCACAGATTGTTATTAGTGTCCAAAGCATACATGATTGTCATTGAATTGTTTATTTCCTTTTTAATAAATTTCCTAATTAATACTCCTTGATAATTAATTAATGTTACCAATTGTGTAACACATGAATTCTTATTATTCATAATCGATTTTTAGAGATGGGGCACGTCTTCACAATCAAGCAGCTCTTATTCAGGCCAGAAACTGCCCTTTGACGACATTTTGAAGAACAAACCAAAACCAGTTACACAGAAACATTTTGAATATTTTTGCGATTTACATGTATTATAATTGTTGCCTTTAATTTTTCTGTATATATTGTTCATCCGTTTTATCCGGTACGCTTCCGTTAGGTGTCCGTTTTATGCGGTACTCGTCCGTTGAATGTACGTTCGACATCCGTTCTGTCCGTTACGTTTCCGTTTCTCGTACGTTGCATATCCGTTGTGTGTCCGTTATGCATTCGTTACGCGTCCGTTTTATTCGTTCAGTACATCAACGGACTCCCAACGGATAACAATTTTGTCAACGGACAACTTTTATTTTCATCCGTTAGCGTCCGTTCGTGCTATCCGGTAAGGTGTGACCGAGGCTTAAATGAGACAATCCACAACGAGAGCATTAACCAAAAGTCATCAAGAGGACAATAAACATTCTTAAACAAGGGATAGCCATAAGTCTATTCAAGATGTTAAATTTAAAATCGTCTATATAAATTCTGAAAATAAAACCAACAGAAACAATCCTGAAAAAACTCGGATCCACCCTGACTAAATGTTTTCAACGATACACCTGGGGTTTTGTTTATTTCAGGTGCGACCAGAAAGCAAAAAGGACAACAATCCACCGAAGACATTGCCTATTCCAAGTGTTCAAAGTAAACTTGGGATTGCACAACGCCAAACTGTGCACGTCAATACAGATCTGAAATATATTTAACAAATTAATAAAGAATTTATTTACCAATTGTGTCTTATTCTTTTATTAAAAACTATTAAAAAAATGATGCTTGACTACTACATGTTACTGATAATAACTATCGTTAGTAGTAGTATTACATGATGCGTTAAATTTTAACTAGTTTGCTTAAACAGTTGTCCGATAGACAGGTCTGTTGTTAAATCTATCAACTACCGACAGACCATTTGCTTTTTAAAGCTAGCTCTTACTCTAAATATGATTAGCATGATTAGCGGAAAAAGTAGTAATATTTCTATTAAGATACATGTACATGAATTAAATGCCTTGGTATTTAAATTGAGACCAGAGAGAAATTATTGCAGTTATTAAAAAGCGTTCCCGTTCCCTCCTAAATAAACTTTAAGGAGAAGGGGTATGTATATGCAAAGTCTTTGATACACACAAGACGTGTAGTTTTAGAGGAGTTAAAGATTTTGATAAGAAAGGAACATTTATACACCAGTTTTGAAGGTGTTGTCTCTTTCATAACAACAACAAATCGATCGATTGATTGGGTCGTCATTGTCTAATGCGGGGTTCACACATTGCCGATTATTGCTCCCGTTTGAGATCAGACAGCAATACGACACGAAAAGTGAAAAAGTCGGATTAGTATCCTCAATTATCTGGAATGTCCTATTATTGTCTGAACGCAGTCGTTTTAGTTCGTAACAGGTTCCTACTGGTCGGGAAGGGTCCGAATAGTTTGGCAAAGCACCCCGACAGTTAGGTGCGTCCCGTAACATTCGGGGAAACTCAGCCGATTTTTTCTAGTCGGATTACAATCGTTCCTATGTCGTGACAGATTCTGCTGTATCGGATCGAATTCCTAACAATGTTCTGTGTATTCGGGACGGTGTCCTGTGGAACGGTAATGATCTGGAGAAGTCCCGACAATAACAGAATACAATACGACTGAGACCAGACAAAGCCGTTTGCAATGCGATAGAGCGGACCGTGATAGGATTACGTTCCGACAGTACCCGATCATCCCGATTATGACGACAGTTTTCGAACGGATAACTTCCGTCAGCGTCGGTTCACTGTCTTGTCACTATCTGATCTCTGTCGGATTACATTCGGTAGAATCGGGACGCAGTCGTGACAGACTCGGTCGAATTTTACCTGGCGAAAGATACAAATCGAATTTCCATCCACGATTCACACGATCTTGATCAGACTTTTGACAAATTTTAATCGGGAATGGTCCTGTCAAGGACGGCAGTAAAAATCGTGAATATGTGACCCCAGCTTTATGTCCAGGGACAACTTGATATTTGAAGTTTGAGAAACCCATGCTTTAATTTAGTGTTTGGTTTGGGAATTTTACAGGTCTGTGGTAGCGTTTGATATGGATAAGAGTTAGTTTGAAGTCCCTGTGCTCCATTCTGAATATGAACATTCCAACTGACTCCATTTTTAGAAAACGAAATCTGTAACAAACATAAACTTTTAGCCATCGCTTTACAAACAGAGCCAAATACAATGAAAGTCCCAACTATGTATTGGCTTCCGAAGCTACACAAAACCCCTTACAAATATAGATTTATTTCGTCTTCAAGCCATTGTTCAACTACTAAATTGTCTATTCTTCTTACCAGCACACTTGGTACAATTAAAAACCTGATAATAAATTGTTCAAATAAGGCCTTCGAAAATAGTGGAATAAATTACTTTTCGAGTGTCAAGAACTCGTTGGAAGTACTTGATAAATTGCATGCTTATATTGGTGATTTTGAATCTGTTCAAAGTTTTGATTTTTCTACCCTGTATACCACATTGCCTCACATTCTCATTAAGAAAAAATTCACACACCTAATTAAATGGGCATTCAAAAAATCAGAATGTGAATATATATGTTCAAACTCTTTTAGGTCATTTTTTAGTAGCAATAAACAAAAAAACTATGTTAATTGGACATGCTTTGATACTATAGTATCGAATTCATAACAGTGTGGCTATGGACATTGATTGGCGCACTTTAATATCCCATTGACTGGGACAGATTAGGTGAACGTTCGTCTATAACGCCCATTGCTCACGACGTCCTTAATATAAACATTTAAACCGTGGGGTCACCAAAGGTTCTCAACGCCTATATAAAATAATTCGAAATACTAATCAGGAATTTGTGTTTTGATTTATATTGATTAATTAAACGTCCTTTACTTGTGTTTTTGTTATGTTTCGACAATCAATTTTCATAATAAGATATCGCAAAGCCATGTTCTTTCAGAAAAAAGAATGACTTACAGAATGCATGTATTGATTGATTATCTTTTTCGGATTTGACAATTGCGATTGTCGAGTTATGTAATCTTTTAACTTTTATCTGGTCTAATTTTATTTTCGAACGAATGCATAATCCACTTTCAAAAGTTGTGCAAATACGAAACATAAAGACAAAATATACTTCTGCCCTGTCTTTTTCGTACTTGAAAGTTATTGGATAGTAAGAAAGCTATTTGGATTAAACCTTGTGAAATTTGCATGCATTTACGTTATTGTATTGGCAAAATGTATCATTTGGTGTATATAGGAAACTTAAACCGTTCTGCTATACTGCTACTATACTTGTGAAAAACACTTGGCAACAGAAACGCATTCATCTTATCTATATAAAAAAATCGACCCAATTTACTTAATGAATGGCTGTTATTTATTTTGAATTTATTGAACCATAAAATTAATTTTTGGCTCTTCACATTGAATAATCTGCGAAGCGGATAATGTTAAATTAGAAGAGTCAAAAATTAATTTTATGGTTCAATAAATTCAAAATAAATTATTGCCAATCATTATAAATAAATTTCTATCAAAAACAAGGTTCAAAGATGTATATTAATACGAATAACAACGTACACAGATGTTTGCGTATGAATACACAACGTTAGAGTGGGCGTGTCGCCATAAAAATTGATAACATTGAAAATAAAGCTAATTCTTTTAACCAATCAGAAGACAGTAAAATACACCAAATTTATTTATATAGAAATGGACGTCTTCGTGCATTTGTGATCGCAAATAAAATATGTTCCGGACCTTATGAGTATTTGGACCATACGTGTATGGTTGGACCATATTAGTATACCCTTATGGTCATGATATATGCGTATGGTCCAAATACTCATATGGTCCGGAACACATACATGATATTCTGTGCGTTGTCGGTCGTCTATTAATTTTTTTCTTTTGTTGATGGATTTGACGTCTTTCTGTGAGTGATTATTTGTTCATGACTTAAAACTTACTTGCAAATAATTTAAAAACAAGACTTGATTTATAAAAATGTCCAAACAAACCATGATTTTTTTTTAAAAATACATCACATCCATTGCAAAAGGCTAAAATACGCCAGGTCTTTAATTTCAACTAAGTGAGTTGACTAAATTAATGTTGCGGACCATTTTCCAATTTCCATGCGGTATCCCTATTTTTTTCTCGCTCATCTTTTATGTTTGTTTTTTTTATCCCAAGACCTCTTGGAGCTTTCATTCTATAAAGTGTGTATTTTGCTAATGGTCGAAGGCCATACGGGGACCTATAGCTTGATAACGCCTGTTGGTCCCTGGAAAGAATGTGTCTGATTGCCTATCACACTTCATATTCTTATTTTAACATGCAGTTATATCTATGATAAGAATGAAAATTGAATTGTCATTGAGACAAAAACCCAACCAAAGAGCAAAAAAAAAAAGAAAAAAAAAGCCCAAGGCAACATGTAGATCTTTCGTATCAAGGGAATTGCTATAAATATATTTATTTCAGGTTAATAGTATTAGGCCATACTCAAGTTATAAAATAGATCTTGTCGTCAACTTTTGCAACCAGCTTCTATGTTTCTATAATGCACTGTTCATCTTTTTTGGGCTTCGACTTTTCCATTGGACAGACAATTTTGTTTTCGACTGTTTTAAAAAGATGCATTTTTTTACAAAATTATACAAGTAAGGATTCTCTGGCCTTTGGTAGTGTTGTATGTTAATTAATGTTTGTTTATTTATTTGTTTAGGAAATAAGTATGACGTACATTTTCACTGAACTAGGACACTTTTTATAATAGTTTTTCGATATCGCTCGGGCAAAAATAATCACGAATATAATGCCTACCCATGTTAAAACTACAATAAAGTATAGTTTGCATCAATTATTTCTTGAACCTACCATTTATTTTTTGTCTGTGTTGGATTTGTGTGGCATTGAAAAAAACGGGTATAAACTACACAGTGCAGCTTCCAACAAGAATACAAGATTTATTGATTTTCAAAATGCGACCAAAATTAAAAATTTGCTCGCAGCGGAAAAAATTCAACAGTTTGAATTTCATTGAAATAAAATAATTGTTATGATTTACACACCGTTACTTTTTCCAATATAAATATTCGAACTATTTTGTTTGTTGTTTCCTTTATAAATTCACATCATTTTTAAAAAGACCACGCGTCTTCGATATTTAGAAGACTATAAAAGCGATGTTCATTATCTTTCTTCTGCTGTAAGTTTAATTTAGTTATTTTGTGTCATAATTGCCATCTCGTATGTTTTAAATTTGAATAAAGAAGATTCAGGTTGTCTTATACGTCAATGATACACACAAAAAAAAAACGATAACAAATAAAATAAGGTGCAACATTCATTCTCCATGAAATGAATACATCACATGGATGTAATTTTTGTAAGAAAAATACCAATTTCGTGAGAAGTTGTGTGTTGGACTTGAAGAGCCAAGGCAAACTGACAAATATCTGAATGAACGAATCGATTTATGGTATATAAAAAAAAAACAAAGCCCACATGGTTAGCATTGAATAAATAGAAGGCCACTTAAATGATCACAACGTAGAAGTTTTTGTTCTCTTAATCAATAAGATATTTTCTGAAATAACGCGGGTCCCTATTAACTTAAAAGTTTTTTTGTTTCTTTTTACCATGAATAAACTTTTTATTTTTTATTATTATTTATTGATATCAGCTCTGGACATTAATATTCTTAAAAGTGAAACTGTTGTAAGTGATGGTATAACAATTATTTAAAATAAATTCCTTAAATGATATGTGAAAAAAAAGTTTCATTTTATGTATCAAAATGTGTACACAACAAATGATTATTTAAATCCCCACTTGAAGGCCTCCGATAGACTGAGTGAGCATAAAATCATCGCCCACGACAAACAAGTTAAAGGTAAACTTTTCAGTACAATTACTAATAAACGTTTTACTGTCCACCACACTGTTATGAATTTCGTTCTATATTCCCTTGAATTTTTACTAGATAACATTTTTGTTCGCTTTGGAGATTCCGTATATCGTCAGATTATCGGAATTCCAATGGGGACTAACTGTGCACCACTTATTGCGGACCTGTTTTTGTATTGTTATGAGTTACAATTTATGACAAAAATAAGCAAAGACCCATCGAAACAACATCTGATAAACAAATTTAATAATACTTTTAGATATTTGGATGATATTTTGGCTCTCAATAATGACGACTTCAGTATGTATATTAATGAAATTTATCCTGTTGAACTTACTTTAAATAAAGCTAATACTAACAATGACCACTGCCCTTTTCTCGATCTTGATATCTATATCACTAATGGAAAGCTGAATACTAAAATTTATGATAAAAGGGATGATTTTTCATTTCCTATCGTTAATTATCCGTTTTTAGATGGTGACGTTCCCTTGTCACCATCTTACGGTGTTTATATATCTCAACTTGTACGATTCGCTCGTGTATGCAACAATGTTTTCGATTTTAACGAGAGAAATTTATGTATTACTGAAAAATTATTACACCAGGGTTTTCGATATCACAAACTAGTCAAAACATTTACTAAATTTTATCATCGGTATAAAGACATCATTCGTAAATATAGCTCAACATGCAGACTTTTAATACGTTCAGGTATTTCACATCCAATTTTTTATGGTAATATTCTTTATAAAGCACAAAAGTGTCAGTATTCACCTCAGAAACTTACAAAACCTTTGAATAGACTCATTAAGAAGGGATATAATTACGATACTGTTGTCAAGTCATTAAAGATTGCATATTTTGGCGTTAATATTGAGTCACTGATAAGGTCTTGCATCGGAACTAAACACATTTATTCTAAAAACAGTTGTTGGCATGACACGGGTTATGTTCTTCTCATATATGTTATGATGGTATGATACTAAACCCCTAACGTTGAAACAAATTGTTGCCATACATTATTCGCTTATTTGTCAGCTGTCAACGAAATATGCAAAATTTAATGCAGATGAACATGATATATGTCACCTCATTTTTCTTGAATCATCGAAAACATCTTTAACATATATTGCTGGTATACAAATAACCTCGATTTGACGAATGTGTATCTTACGTCAAAAATGAATGGTATTTAAGATTACTTCTTTTAATTGTTCAATGTTGATCTTATATTTTCTATACTGATTGAACCTTTAATATTTGATATGATCAAAAATGATTAAAATTGTATGACATGACAATAAATAGCGCAGCGAATTTAATTACATGTTTTAAATGTTGACTGAATTGAGAGTGCCAAGGAATATCTAGTTACGTAATCTATGTTGACAGCCGTTTTAACAAAAGTAACAAAACATTTTTTATGCATTCCTTCGTATGTAGAAATTTGAAGTAGACGTATTAAATTATTTAAATCAATCAATGTCCTTTATCAGTCATCATTCACATGCGATTTTAAAGAGTTTGATTTACATAAACAACCTTTGTTGTACACTGAGTTCCTGTCGGCATGTGTATATACATTTGTTGTTCATACTCGACAGACAATGAAATCGAAATTCTTTATTAAAATTAGTCTTCTTGTGTGTAAAATAATTCCCCAAAACATGTTTTTCTCGCGTTGATACTGATGTTTTCTGTCTTTTAGCGTGCTCTGTCTTTGTGAAGCATGCTATACATGCTATAGGGCCTATAAACAAGACACACGTTTACTCTAACAGAAATTCAGTTTGAATAGTCATTTTTTGGTATTAATACACTGCACTGGAAAATAAATGTCGGTATGAATTTGATGCATTTCCATAAAATAATGATGGACGTACGATATTTTCGATTTATACAATGCGACTTATATTGAAAAAAATCACAGCTCAAATTAAACTGACTGTAATGTATGACTCTAATAGAAAATACTTGAAAATTTCAGACTACAGAAACATAAAGTTTCAATATCAAGATCAATGATGGTTGATTGTTCATGGTTTGGTATTGAAGGTATTGAAGTGTCACCAGGTGTCAGTAATGGACTATTAATTGATCAGTAGTGCAGTAATGGTCATGATCAGTTTTGGTGCGCTTTTCTTATTAGTTGCTGCTTTGTTTCTCATCTTTATAACGTGTTATAGTATTCTTTATTTGTCTTGATGAATATTACTCATACTGTTTACGTCTATTTTTATTGATATCCATTTGACGTGGCTCGGTACTTGTACATCCCGTCGTTGTGTTATTGTTCTGTGATAATTTATCGTGTTCTTGTCTTTGGTTTTTGCAGGTGTGCTTGGTCTATATGCCTTTTTTTGTGTGTTTCCTGGATATGTGGCGTGGCGCTGTATATCCCGTTATTGTCTAGTGGGAAACATTTTTGTATTCTTGTCTTTCATTTTTGCTGATGGGCTTTGTCTGTATGCCTTTTTGTGTTTCTTTGATGCATATATGACGTGGCTCTGTACTTGTGCATCCCGTCATTGTGTTATTGTAATATGGTATTTGTGTATTTTTGTCTTCATTTTTTGCTAATGTGATTGGTCTGAATGCCATTTTTACGTCTTTGGTTCATGTTTCTTTGTTTTTATAGTGATTAAGATTATAACACTATGTTGACTGCTGTACCCCTATTTTTGACATTTTTACATATTATGTCTGTTTGTTTGTGAACATATCGACTGCCATATAAGTAGAGATTTAGCTAGCTTTAAACCCGAGAGTAATCCACCATTTTCTACTAACGAAATACCTGTCAAGAATAAGACAGTTGTTATCCATTGGTTTGATGATTTGAGCTTTTGTTTTTGTCATTTGATTGAGGACTTTCCTTTTTTTTTAATTTTCGTCGGATTTCAGTATTTTTGTGATTTTACTTTTTATTGTTTTCTAGCTTGATGCAACTTTTATTCGGTAACTTGTTTTTCGACAGCTTGAGTCTGGTTAATTTACTTCAATAAAAGATACAGACAAACAACAGTCCACGAAACAATACTCGGCTAGGTTACCATGAATATCATCAGATATCCAAAGTCAGGTCGTCTGGAATGGTTTCTGCTTCATTTGTGGCACCCGTTATGTCGCCCATGCCCATGAAACAAATGAGAAAATCCAGTCTTCAACATCTCACAGGTGTCTGTATAGTGTTTCAAACTCTAGATCACAAAGTTTAAAACTTTTAGGCTTGTTTGTTTTGTCTCCTGGCTTTTGGGGGAATATTTACATCGTGAAACAATCAATTTAACTTACTTTCAATACTCTTCGTGTATAACTCTTGCAACATAACAGATGCTGATCTGCATTTTACGAGCATTGATTGACAAAGCCTTTGTAATTTATTCAGTTTTTCTGATAATATTATATCACTATTCCGATTCTCTAATTTTTTAAGTTCTTATGTACGGTATAAGCCATAAAATCGAAAACCTAAATAATGATAGCATTCACTTAGTAATTGGTGTTTGGTAAAAGCTTTGTTTCGAGCCGATGGACGGACAAGCTTTTTGAATATCATATCATAGCGAGCTTAATTGCATATAATATGAGGTATCTCGTTTATGAACAACACCTGTTGTGTGAAAAAGATCCACATCAAATGTTTAAATGGATAAGTTGTAGTCAAGTCTTTTGTTAAAAAGACATTAAAAATTACTTCTAAAATCTTTAAATGTTGTCAATTGAAAACAGTTTAGCTTTTGTTAATTTTCATTCAGGTAGAAACTGTTAAAAAGAATGAGTCTAAGTTATTCCTTTAGATTATTGGAAACGAATTCTAAATTAGTCGAAAACTATAAATCAATTTGCAATCTGAAGTTGTAGCACAGCAGGCGTTTAATAACAAGCGAACCTTGAATCGAGCAATTGGATAGCGACATATATTTAAGAGAAAAACAGACATTTTTATCAATTTATATATGTTGAGTGTACAAATGAATCTAAGCAGCATTTTAGTCGTACATACAACTTTAAAATGTTGAATTTAAAACAACTCGTATTCAAGTTCTTAAACAGCAGTAAAAAAAACATTTTTATCAATTTTCTACGTTGAGTATACGAATGAATCAATGCAGCGTTTAATAGTATGAACAAATTTAAAATGTTGAATTCAAAACCTCTCGTTACCAAGTTCTAAAAACAGCAGTAAAAGAGACATTTTTATCAATTTTCTACTTTGAGTGTACGATTAAATCAATGCAGCGTTTAATAGTACGAACAAATTTAAAATGTTGGATTCAAAACCTCTCGTTAACAAGTTCTTAAACAGCAGTAAAAGAGACATGTTTACCAATTTTCTACGTTGAGTGTACGAATGAATCAAGGAAGCGAAAATAGAATGAACAAAATTAAAATATTGAATTCAAACCTCTCGTTTCCAGGTTCTTAAACAGCAGTAAAAGAGACATGTTCACCAATTTTCTACGTTAAGTGAACGAGTGGATCAATGAAGCTTTTAATAGTATGAACAAATTTAAAATGTTGGAATCAAAACCTCTCGTTACCAAGTTCTTAAACAACAGTAAAAAAGACATTTTTACAATTTTCTACGTTGAGTGTACGAATGAATCAAGAAGCTTTTAAAAATAGTATGAACAAATTTAAAATGTTGAATTCAAAACATCTCGTTACCAAGTTCTTAAACAGCAGTAAATAAATTGAAATATCGATTTAAGTGATGTCAACATTTTAATAAATTATCATTTGTTTGGTAAATGTCTAAAACTGTATGATATGTAAGTCAAATAGTTACTTATGTTGTAAATTTAAACTGTATGATATGAATAGGACTTTTGTAGTTTAATTCAATAGAGAACTGTCGGACATATACATACATAACATAATCACTTGTTTGAAAAGTGGAAAATTCATCCGTGTACAAGCAATAAATTTTCAAATTCATTACATTAAAGATTAAAAAGATTTTAATTTGTACATAAGATTACTTTGTGTAATTTAGTTAACATACAACCTCCTTCAATATTTGCAGATTTATTTAACCTGATTAATTAGCTTAAATATTGGTCCAATTTATAAAACTAAGTCCAAACATTATAATATAGAATCTTAGTAAATTAATCGGTTTAATTTTTAATGAAGAGTTATTATAAACTTAACCCGAAATATATTTGGGTTAATACTTGATCTGTTTTATTTCAGATAGAAATAGTTATAGTCAGATGTCGTATTATCAGGACGGTTATTTATTTTTGATTAACATGTCATGACGAGGTTTAATCAACACAAGCGGACCAGTTACCAAACTAATGAACAAATCAGTAGACCAACACCAGTTACCAAACTAATGAACAAATCAGTAGACCAACACCAGTTACCAAACTAATGAACAAATCAATAGACCAACACCAGTTACCAAACTAATGAACAAATCAATAGACCAACACCAGTTACCAAACTAATGAACAAATCATTAGACCAACACCAGTTACCAAACTAATGAACAAATCAATAGACCAACACCAGTTACCAAACTAATGAACAAATCAATAGACCAACACCAGTTACCAAACTAATGAACAAATCAATAGACCAACACCAGTTACCAAACTAATGAACAAATCAATAGACCAACACCAGTTACCAAACTAATGAACAAATCAATAGACCAACACCAGTTACCAAACTAATGAACAAATCATTAGACCAACACCAGTTACCAAACTAATGAACAAATCAATAGACCAACACCAGTTACCAAACTAATGAACAAATCAATAGACCAACACCAAACTAATGAACAAATCATTAGACCAACACCAGTTACCAAACTAATGAACAAATCAATAGACCAACACCAGTTACCAAACTAATGAACAAATCAATAGACCAACACCAGTTACCAAACTATTAAACAAACCAAAGAGCAAGTAGATCAATAACTGCGCTGTAGCATACGGAGAGCAGTTTGAAAATGAACCAAATGACCAAATATTCCCAGACTGTGGTGTCATGTAAGGCTCCCTTGAAAAACACGCATTAACACAATTTGGAGAAAATACTGTCTTCTTAAGTTTATATGTGTTCCAAGTATTTCTCATAAATTATACACCTTAAATCCATCTTTAAATTGTTAGGCGTTCATGCTAAAAGATGTGTTATACAACGCTGAAATCGTGATTCAATTGTCATATTTCTATTCGTTTTTTCGTATGTATACATCATAAGCATTTCTAATAAAACATAGCATATGCTGCAGAAACACCTCTCATTAACTATTAGACTTTATTACCACATTCGGAGAAGGACTTGTTGCTTGTTTATTCAATGAAAGATTCATTATGAACAGTTTGTTTTTTTGGGCTTAGAAAAGATAAAACATTATCTTTTATAAACAAACTAGTTTTGGCTAAATTCTCTCTTATAACAAGTTGCACATCATATAACATAATACAAACGCGTAATTGAATGTTTTAACGTTATTGTAAATAATTTAACGGCTAAATGAGCTGCTTCATTTTTTATCCATAAACCATGTATATAGGATATATGAAAATATTGAATGTAAATATAATGTCAATGACTTCATATTCACGCATTCAGATTTATTTGGTTTAAAAATCTTTTACGTTACATTCCTTTGAAATATAAATGAAAAAAAACCACATCTTTTCTAATCTTTCAAAGCAGTTATACTTTTAAATACATGTCATGAATAACATAAAAGTTAGCAAGGTCTTGAGAGTATTATAAAGGTATAAATATATCTGATTTTACCCATTCAAGCTAAACAGGACTTTCCTGCTAAATGTACAAAAATCCGATTTTACCCAACTGAGCAAAACCCCACTTTACTACAAAATGTAAAACAAAATCCTTACCACTACCAGGTTGGTAAAATATATTGTCGCATAATCCGTTTTACACGCTTTTCATTAGAGTAAAATTCATTTTACACACTACAGACCAAAATACTTTTAAACACAATACCAAGCATCAACCCCAAGTAAGACTGAGGTCAACTTTGTTCGAGGGAATAACAACCTTCGTTTTCAAGTCAAAAATTACAAGTAATTTTAATGCTGGATGGTCTGTTTACAAACAGGCATATTAAAGCAATACCAAAAAGTTCTCTATAAAACTCTTATCAAATCACAGGATTTAGAATGCATATCCCTTTTCTATATTCTTATTTTCGCCTACAATAGATAAGTGAAAATAATTTTATAAAATATTAAGGAATATTTTAAACTGTAAACATTAATAAAGTACTGACTAAAAAAAATATATATAGCAAAAGAGTCTATTCACCAAGCGGCGCATGTTAAATAGAAAATTTATCATTGTCAAAATCGAACTGTTTGTCTTAAAAAACGAAGTCAAATTATAACTATTTCAATTTATTATTGCATCGTATTAACTGCCCTAGGTAAGTTTATGACTTCCACTTCTGACAATTTGCAACCTGGGTATATCAACTAAAATAACATATAGATATATAATGGAGTCAAAAGTCTCTTTGGCAAGGATCTCTCGTCACAATATTTAAACATGTTAATTTCACACCACGAACCACAACTTTTTCAATTGTTCATGAAACTTAATTTTCAATGTCATTTTTTAATGTTTCTTGCATATTGTAATATATTTCTCCGTTTATTGTTTCATTTTTTGTCTTTAGCAGTTTTCTTCTCCTTTTCCTTTCGACCCGACTTTTTACCAGATGAATTGTCCTTTTTGTTTTTCCTTTTGCCAAATATTATGGCCATGGTTGATTTCTTTGGTCTACCATCACCCTTCTGTGATTCGGGAGTGGGAACTATAACTCCCCGACGATACGACGACGTTTTCTGGTCCGCTAATTGCGCCATGATATTGGCCAATGTAGCTTGTTGTACGTTTGTAAGCTTTTTCTGTGGTGGCTTTTTGAACGTTGCAAAATGTTTATTTGCAGACAAATCTAAGAGCGCAAGTGATCCTCTGAAATTCAACGAAGACGGGGGAGTCAGCTTCCCTCTGTTCGTGACATTGCCATCACAGTTGGTCATATATTCTTGCTCAAGATCGTCCATATATCTAACAGATTTTGTTTTTGATATATCCGGTTTTTGAGCTACGAAAACTGTATTACGACGTGGCGTGTCGTCTGCACAAGATATTCTGATTTCTGGTACAGACCGGGATAAAGTCTGAGAATTTTGGAGAGAATTCATTATACGGCTTCGTCCACTAATGGCAGCTTGCTCAAAATCGCTCATTCTTCTTTTGGCCTGTTGCCTTTCTTTTGCCTTTTTCCCGACTTCTACCCAGTCTTCACCATTCCTGAATGTAAATCTGTCGGTTTGTCCTAAGCTTGCATTGCCTTCCTCTTGAAGTATGTTAGCTATGTTATGATATCCAAGTCTTTTGGCATGTAAGTAAGGTGTTAGACCTAACTTATCGTGGACATCTACAGACAAACGGTATCTACGACATTCTTTACATAAAATTGATACTATTTCGTCATTACCCGACTGGCAAGAATGATGTAAAGGGGTCATTCCGTTACAATCTTTCTCCAAAATATCGATTTCTCCTAAGAATATATCGAGAAGTAATTGTAATTCTGCGGATCTGCCTAAGATACAAGCCCATGCCAAAACTGATCTACTGTGTCTTTCATCTCGAAATGCTGGATTTGCGTTCCTTTTGATGAGAAATCTAAACATTTTCCCTCTATTTTCTTGATCCTGTATATGAAGAGCAGCAATCAACACGTTGTAACCATAGTCATTCAGAATGTTAACATTTAATCCTTTGTCTAACATTAATTTCACTTTTCTGAATCTGCATTTGTATACGGAATTGAATAGATTGTTTCCCATGCATCTTTTCAAATGATCGTTCTCTACATTCCATTTTGATTTGACTTGAGGTGGAGGTTTGGCAGGAAAGATGTCCTCTTCCATTTCATTCAAATCCAATGAATTTTCCATTTGATGGACTAAAGACTTCACTTGTATGGTAGTTTCCTCACGCAGCACCATTTCGGAAAATGTTGTTTCAAAAATATCACTTAAATAAGTTGCATACACAAACTAGAAAAGTGTGTTAATAATTGATGCGTTTTAAAATTCCATATTGATCATTTCAAGTGAAAAGTATATTTCTAGTCAGATTTAAAACATACCAACTGATCTACTGAATACACGAACATATGTGAAATATCTTTTCATAAGTTATTAAAATTCAACAATTAAATTTTAAATTCCAACACAATACCTTATAAAATCCTCACTGGCTTCAACGATTAAGTGATCAAAACGTGGCTAACATTTCTTGATAAAGCTGATGTTTTATATTCAATAAAATAATCCATTCATTTCCACGTGTTGTATCCAATGACGGAGTGAAATAAATTCCCGTGAACCTTGATCAACGAAATAATACTTCCATGTTTCCAAACAACGTATCGTGTTTTTGATTTTAATATTTTGTTTATCCACGGGGTAAAATTACATCCGAGAGCCGTTTAAATTCTAACCATTTAAATATTTAAATGATCCTTCTATGTGATTGTCCGATATAAAGATGGAAATCAAAATGTACATTGATGTAAGAAAAGGTGAAACAATTTTGACAGTGTGACAAATCTACCGTGAAGTTTTTCATTAAATAAAACTAAAAGCAAAGATTTATATTGAAAGATCATTGCTTTAAGCAATATACAGTTATGAAACCAATAAAAATATTCTCTCATACGTCAATCGCTTATGCTTTTAAAAGTCTATCAAGTAACAATTTCATGAAAGATCACTAATAAAAGAGGCAAACTTTAAATTGAAACCCTTCGATAAACCTGATAAATGAATCCAATAATGTGAAATGTTATTTGCTTTTAATGCTTTATCCAACACTTTGTCTAAGATTCATTAGGTGATATGTCAATAAGTATTGTCAAGAATCAAAGGTAATCCGAGTACAACATCACCGAGTTTCTTGGGAAAATTTTCATTTTAATATAAAACACTGCTTTATTAACTTATAATTGGATATAAAATCAACATAAAAAGAAAATTAAATACCACAGCCATGTATGTTGCCACGCAGTACCTGCGTATGTATGTAATATGTAAGATCGGTAAGTAAAGATGAAGAGGTTTCCGTCAATGACATTACTAAATGGGAATACATAAATCTAAAACAGCCATGTAATTCTCGTAATGGAGATTTTCACCTAATCCTGCTATACTTAATGGTCTTTTGTGACGTCTTCTTTCGAATATATTAACCCAGCAGAGTGTCGAAAACAATTTTATGTTTCTTTTGAATAAATGAAGTAAATGCACAAAAACACTTAAAAATTGCTTCTTTTTGTAAATTTATTGAGATGTAAATAGTTATCAAATAAAGGTACCAGGATTATAAATTGATACGCCAGACGCCCGTTTCGTCTACATAAGACTTATCAGTGACGTTCAGATCAAAATAGTTAAAAAGACAAAACAAGTACAAAGTTGAAGAGCATTGAGGACCAAAATTTCCAAAACGTTGTGCCAAATACGGCTATTTTAATCTATGCCTGGGATAAGAAAATCCTTAGCATTTCGAATATTCATACTTTTGCAAACATTAAAATTTATAAAAATGACCATTTAGTTGTTATTCATATCAACATCGAGGTGCTGACTACCGGGTTGGAAAAAAGCGTTGACCAAGATGTTGTGGCTTTTTTGCATGACCTGTATCTCCCTCTTTGACGAATCTGATCTGCTTTGCCTCTGTTGTTGGTGGTCTCTTCTTTTTTTCTCAATATCAAGGATCTCTGTCACATATTTTAGGACCTTGTCGTGCCGCCATCGATATCTTCCCTGTGTCAGAGCAACTTCACACCCTAAAAGTATGTGTGTCATAGTGCCTCTTCGCCCACATAACTTGCAGCTTAGTTCTTCTATCAGTCCCCACTGGTGTAAGTTTGAAGGGCAAGAAAGTGTATCATAGACTGACATAAGCATTAATGAAAGTCTGAATGGTTCCATCCTCCATAGCTCTGCCCATGTGATCTTTCTTTCTAGCAAATTCCTTGCTCCTTGACGGCTAAGCTCTACTGCTTTTGCCCTTCTTGGTTGTTGTTCTTGTTTTATTTTACTGCACCATGATGCTCTTTTCTGTTGGTGTTGCCTTTGACCACTGTTGTAAATATGTCATTCCTAAGCCCTGTCTCCACCAGTACAAGTTTTGCCCACTATGTCTTTGTGATGAAGAATACTTTCTGCTTGATCTATTGTACTGTCTTCACATTGATATTGTCTTTAAAGGTGTCATCAAACAATTTCCCAAGGCACTTATAGGGTTATCGTCTATTGCCGGTATTTTGTCTACTTAGATCTTCAACTTCGTTGTTATCTGACCCTTTCTCTATAGCATTGATCTTGACTTCTTTGGCTGAAATTTCAACCTGGCCCAAGTGACTACATCTTCCAGTGCTATCAGTATCCATCTTGCTTAAATATGGGATGACGTTGTTGCTGTTAGGTCATTCATGAGCCTCGAAAAATTTCTGAATCCTTCTTTGGACCTCTTGTTTTTTCTTTCTGTTGCCTTCATGATATGCATACTCATCATGAATAGTATCGGTGAGATGGTACAACCTGTAACTTTTTTCTTTCTCTAACTACTGTCATGATGTTGTCTTGTTTTCTACAGTGAGTCGCAGCTGTAGTGCACCTAAATACTTTTGAACTATTTTTTTATGTGATCTGGAATGTGGTAGTGATCCATCGCCATCTCTATCAATTCGTGTAGTACTTAACCATATGCGGTTGCCAGGTCTAACCATACAACTGCCAAATTCTTCTATCCAGCCTTTGCCTAATAAATGAATTTGCGAAGAACACTAGTATGTTCATCGCATCCTGAAAACCTGCGATGCTCCTTTCTACATAGGTGTATCGATGTAGCTATTATCTACCATATATGTCATCATCCTGTTCGCCAATACAGAGAAGTAGATTTTTCCCTCTACGTTCAACAATGAAATTGTCCTTAACTGAAATGTCTTTTGATCTTTTTCCTTAGGTAAAATGCACCCTCTGTCATCTGTCATCCTTCAGGAATGGCCCCTTTTTCAGATAGTGTTCGGATTAATAGCTGCTATAGTTTTATTTGGGTTTTTCTTATAGAATTTGTATGGTTCACCACTGTACCCAGGTGCTGACCATGTTCTTTCCTTTTCTTCCACCTCACAAATTTCCTTCCATGTTGGTTTTTCGTTTCGAATTCTTTTATTGGTTGTTCTTCTTCTGCAACCCTTGGGCAATGTCCCAAAGGTTGTCTCTCTTTCTTTGTCTGAGTGTGTTTCATACAGATAACTTCTTACTTCGCCCTGTTCTTTCTCCAACCAACAGTGTTTTTTATGTAGTATGAATTCTAGATGAAGTTCACTAAAATTTTCCCTTTCTTCTTATTACTATTCTTGAGTTGTTCTGCCCTTCTAGTTCTTCTCATCTCATCTTTAACACTGTCTGTGAGGCTGGCTTTATCCAACTTCTCTTTGCTTCTTTTGTACCACCTGTTTAGGTCTTTGAGCTCCTTCCTTAGTTGTTAATTTTCTGTTCTTTCCTGTTTGGCGTCCGCTTGATGTTAATCCTTTCTTCAATCTCCTCAACACCAAATATCTCATTTCCAATGTTATCCACTACCGTAGTCAGTGTTTCTATCCTCCTCTTGTGCACTTTATCATGGAAGCTCGTGTCATCATGAATGATACATTTCATTATGAGATTGCTGTTTGCCAATCAAAATAACGTATTATAATGAAACATACATGTAACGTAATTATAGAAATGTGATTTAAAGGAGATGCAAAGTCAGTAAATTTTGTATTTCAATATATATAGCCCTCAACACTATAAGAACCCCAGATGGTTGACTGAGATATAGATATATGTTCAAATTGACTTCTCTCTTGCATTCAGCAGTACAATCCATGCTAAAAAACAATGGGTTATTTAGATAACGACTGCCATTTAACATACAACCTCATCTGACTAATAACAAGCCCGTGTGCTGTGTGTGTGTGTGTCAGTTTGCAAGTTCCAGTCTTTAATCTAGTTATGTCAACTGACTAAAAAGTTTGATGTTTAATGTCACGGACGCCGTTTAAATTAAGAATAATTAAAAACAAACTTTAAATAAGTGTAAACTGCTGGATATATACCGATTGTCATGTTGTCTGCACATTTAACAATATAAATATGATGAAAATCTGAAAAACGATTTTTTTCGGATTTAATTGTATGTAATGTACTTTTACATGATAGAAATAAGTGTTTTCTTTGTTGCACTAACAAATCAGAGGATGACTTGATAGATTCGGGCCAAACTTATCCTAGGCATAGATTACCTGACCCCTATTTGGCACAGTTTTGGGGAATTTCGGATCCTCAATGCTCTTCAAACTTTATACTTGTTTGACTTTCTAACAATTTTTATCTGAGCGTCACTGATAAGTCTTATCATATGTAGACGAATTGAATAATAAGCCTGGTACTTTTGATAACTATTAACAATGTCATTACATTTTTTTTACGCTGGTCCACAGACACTTGCTCTAAAATTTTGTTTGCCTGTATGCTTAGTATATTAAAGTATATAGGTAAAGATATTCAGAGCCAAGTTTTTGACGCCACAAAGCTGTGATATGCAATTTTATGACGCACTGAGCAGAGTGATTTAGACAGTGGGAACACCGATAATAAAACTTGCACCGTACAGTAAGGGTGGTTGGAAGTAATTGCTTTCATGATAGAAAATTAAAAAAAATATATTTAAAAACATTTAAAAAAAAACCGGTTATGCTTGATAATTTGTATTTATATTCAGCGAAATTGTTTAAAGTTTTTTTTTTATCGCAAAATCTCCCAAATTCGATGTCAAAAGTTTGATGAGTGCCATGTTAATGATGCTCTCTGTTCTTTATAGAACATTTTCTGCAAGGGCATGCATACCCCGTGTTATAAATAAATAAATTTTAGCAAATATTTTATACGTGAAAGTTCATATTTAACTTTACAATTGGGTTTTAATTTTCAATTGATAGTTTTTACAATGATGTTTAAAAAGATAAAAAGAAGTCTAGTTTACGCCATTTAAACTTATGTATTTATGAGAAGACGTTTGTAGCAAAACGGGCAAATTAAATCACTTTGCAAGCAACAATTGATCTAAATAATTTAAAGATAATTGGAAGACGGGAAAGGGACATTTGAGAAATTGTTGATTTAAATTTAGCCTTGAAAAAAAATATGAACTATTGTTAATGAAATAATATAAATCGAATAATTATTCTGTAAATGTCATTTTTGTAAACATACCGGAAGTATTTAAAACCAAATGACGCCTGTGTCAGAATTCGTTTGGAAAAGGACAAATCTAGAGTGCTAGCATAAGGCAGCTAAACTGCCTAAAATTTGAATGACCAAAAAGCAGTTTCAGCATTTCTTGTTTAATTGTAAAGATTTCAAGGATGCACTACTTTCATGGGTTGTTAAGCCAATAATACATATCCGCTCTATGTGGTTGGAGCTCATTTGACACCAAACCTCATTAGATTAATCCAAATCAGATATTCTCTCTAGATATTCACAAGCAAACTTATATTGCACCTTCCTCAAACATCTTGCTTTTTCAAAACTTTTTTCATAATTTGCTTTCCATATGCAAACCAGAGATATATGATATAAGCTTTCTGAGACTAATGTTACAAATGTATGAACTAAACATGTCTCTGTACAAACTAAATCATATATAATCAATCTGAATATTTATGAACATGAAATATTTATTGGGATACATACAAACCACTATACTTCTCTTTTCAAATGAAACATAAATCTTCTTTTGCCATGTTAACGATATAAGAATATCCTGTGCACTACGACAATTTATTTATGATAATAATAATATAAGCTGTGTCTATCACTAACTAGATGCCCCTCAGGACTGAATCTCTCACATGCCAAACGTTTATTTTGTATCATTTCCCAACTATTATAGTTTCTGCAAAACAAATTGAGGAAAACGGGGCAAAAACTCCTTAAATGGTTCATTGGACGATTTCTGTGATGATTTATACATCTTATTGTTCAGGTCGTATTCCTTTTTTGAAGATTCTCTCTAACTATACTAGTTTTCAAGATAACAATCACAAACTGCATAATTGCTAAAAAATGACATTTCTGGGATAATAACTCCGTAATGGATAATGGATGGTCTGCTTTTTCTGTAAATTTCGTAATTGATAGACCCTTACCAGCTAATCATTTCTTCACTAAGAGTTTTCTCTGTTACTGCTGTACTTTTTGAGATAATAATCTTCATTAAAACCACAGACTACCCTCATGTTATATTTTTTAGCAACAGCAGCTTGCTTTGATTATAGATCAAATAACCTAATATTATTTTAAAAGTTAATACCTAAGGAACATTCAGGTAATGTCTTGTAACATTTGGCTGGATGTTTTTAGAGAAGACAGTTTTTCTGACAGTTGTAATCAATGAAAGGACGAAAGGACAACAAACGAGGATGGATACCAAGTGATGGCAATAACTCACATGGTCCTGTGGGTCAGGTGACCATAAAATATATGTTTTAAAGATACTTTTGAACCCAACATCTCCATTTATTAATATCATGCTGAGTTTCAATTGAAACCTGTTCCCTGATAACTTATATATCATTTCCGTTGAAATTATCAATGAAGTTAAAACAAAAATATTTTCATTATATTAAGACTAACAGCTATTGTTCTACAAACAGAAAAGATAATTGGTGACATTTCTGACATTAGAATAATTCTTTGAAACTTGAAATCATTTCAAGGGTGCAAAAACACTTACAAAAAGAATCAAGAGGAATACTATTTTTAGAAGAGATGTAAATGGCAAAAGTTAGGTATAAGATGGCAGTTATTAGAGGATGACAGATACACTCATAATCCCATTTGGTTATTGGTGAATTATGCAATAAAAGAAATCCAAATTCATTATCTATGTGAAAATAGTCATTTATTGAGAGTAATTTTTTTCATCCTGAACTAGTGTTTATACAAAACCAATGAACTTTGTAAGTGACCAGCACTTTCTGTGTAGTTGTAATCTTTAATCCAATCTGCTAATCAAATGTCTGCTGTTCCACTATTGTCCAGCTCTAGTGGTCAGTTCAAATTATCTTTTCTCTGTGTACTATCAGTGTCTAGATCTAGTGGTTATTTCTGAATATCTGTTCTGTGTCCTACTTGTTTCCAGCTCTAGTGGTTAGTTCAGATTATCTGTTCTCTGTGTACTATTAGTGTCTAGCTCTGGTGGTTATTCATGATGATCTGTTTTGTGTCTAACTAGTGTCCAGCTCTAGTGGTTATTTCTGAATCAGCTACTGAAAAACTGTCTAGTCTATAATCCATATGTAAATGATCCGCCATCTGTTTTATAAGATCTTGCTGTTGTTTCTGTAGATCATGTAACTTTGTTATCCTGGAAAGAAACAGCAAAATAAGTGTTTATATCTTTCTATTTTGACTGACTAGTTGATATGTATAGATATCAGGTTTTCTACACATTGATATCATAAAATATTACCTACAAGCCACAATTTAAACTTTTTTTGTGAATGAGCAGCAAACGAGCTAAAAATCTTCACATTGTGTCGAGCGACTGATATTTCATTATCTGTTTATCTTTCTATTACTGGTCTTTCCTTTCTCCCTAGGATAATTTTACACATGATGAAAGCAAGCTTGATAATTTCTCCTCACACAATGAGGTCACTGATTACTTCTCAGACATTGTGATGTCGCTGATAATGCCTGCTCTCATCTCAAAGCTGTGATACAAGAATTACGCAGCAGGGTGATATAGGCGTAGGGAAGAAAGATAAATACTGTATATGAGGATGAAATTTTTTTCCCTTTTTGTGATTTTGTTTCACTCAAAGGCTTTCTTTATATTTCGTTTACAAAGCTGGAAATGAAAAAAACTATTTCTTTTTCTATATGTTGTCACTTTGTTTTGTTGTAGCTTTATTACACCTATAACTGTATGAAGTCCAATTAGTGAAAATACAGGATTTATTTGACTTTAAAATCACAGTATTTCATTAGATAGACATGCCTTTGGACGAATAAAATTAACATGATTTATAAGTATTTTTGTGAATTCATTGAAACTGTAAGTCAATTCTTTCTCTTCAACCACCATACATCATAAGCTACTCAACATTAAACAAAGCATAACAGTACTACATTCTTTTGTTTTTTGTTTTGAACTACAATGAACTTTGGGGTTTAAGAAAGCTAGAAAGGAACTCTTAGTTAAAAGTATTCAGAAGGGGAAAGTCATATCTTAACTTATAATTTTCTTTTTAAAACTAAGTAGAAGTTAACCTATTAACTTCAAAAACACTCTACATGGTTATCAAAAGGTATAAAATGTATTGCTCACTCTACATGGTTATCAAAAGGTATAAAATGTATTGCAGTAAGTGTCATGGCTCCTCATTCCCAAACAGTTAAAACAAATTGTGTAATAAAGAAATAAGTGTGTATATCTAATGTCACCATGACAACTTTCTTCAACATTATTTACTTACTGTGAACTTTGCTTTTTAATTAATGACTTTAATTCATCTGTCTCATCAACATGATCAGCCTTCCCTGTATCTAAATATCTTTTTATCAACTCTTCTTCACTCCCAACCAGCACTTTCTTTACCTATTGTGTAATACAATGTAACAACAATTATTTTTTTCATGCCAGAATTATTCCCGATGAAGGAAGTAGTCAACTGGTGTTTGTTGTTGAAGGATGTATGTATGTATATTGCTAGGTAATATGATGTCCATGTTAATTGAACCACGAAATAGGGGGTTAAAACTCTAATTAGGCACATGTTTTAGAACCTTCACAGGCACAGATCCAGAGGGGGGTTCCGGGGGTTGGAACCCCCCTTATTTTTTGCTGATCAATGCATTTGAATGGGAGCATATAGCTGGAACCCCCCCCCCCCCCCTCCTTCTTCATGAGCATGTGTGCTACATTCCTGGTTGATATGATCCTAACTTCATTAGGGAATAATCATTAACCAATACTATAACCTGACAATAGACTCAGTTCACACTATCACATTTCCATGTTCAGTGGACACTAAATTCTGGTAAAACCTTAATTTGCATAAATTTGATTATTTTTCTTCAAAATAAATGACAAGGGGTTTGCTTGCATCATTCAATTACTTCTTAAAAGGTACACAGTTCTATAACATATTTGTAGAATCTAAACCAAAGAAGAGATTGATTATTAATCTGTTGTGACTCAAATGTTTGTGTTTCACTACCATCACAGATGAACACCCCTTTCTTGTCCATGATTTCCATATGAAACATTTATACCATTCCTTTTTTTTACATTATTTAGATACTAGTGTACTGGACAGGTAGCAATGTAAGGATAAACATACCTTTTTCCATACTGTACCTTCTGGCTTGTTTGGGTATACAGTATGTTTTAACTTTTGCCATTTTCTCTGTACTGATCTAGGAAATCTAATTTCCATTAGATAGCTTTTGTCAATCTAAAAGAGGTAAAAAATAAAACCCAAAACATGTGAGTTTATATCAACTGTACTGTTCCATATGTTCAAAAGTTTGGTCTTTTGAAGAAAAAAAACATTTGCATACAAATTTGAAGTGAATAGAGGGAATTTCAATAAGAGATCAGTGTACCAAAAATGTTTTCTTTTCTAAATTGTATTTCCTCATCTATATTAAGTAATAAAAGCTTTGTGCACACTAGTTAAGATATCAAAAATGTTTTATTGGATGTCTTACGTCCAATGTAAAATTAATGTTCATAACACATAAGCAGGCTTCTGAAACATGGTAATCTGCAAAGCCTAAATCAAATCTTTATTATTAGATCTCATCAATTAAAAAACGGTGTCTTTTTATCTTTAAACCTTATAAGAATAAATTCATTAGAACAACAATTATCTGAAAAAGATGTCCACAAATTAAAAGTGACAACAATGAATACCACAGAAAAAAATCTGTTTAAAACAAAAAAGTGTCCATAGTACATGAATGCCTCATTTGCACTATAATTTTTTATGTCCTGTGTACAGTAAAATTGAGGTCAAAACTCTAATTTGGCATTAAAATTAGACAAAATAGTCAAAGATCTTATAGGGAACATGTGTACTAATTTACAAGTTGATTGGACTTCAACGTCATCAACAACTACTTTGACCAAAAAAATTAACCTGAAACAGGACAGATTGGTTGGACGGATGAACGAAAGAATGAATGGATGGACATATCAACCAACACATGCACAGACGGATAAACATATTGCTCCTAGCTGGGGCATATAAATAACATTTAACTCAACTTACAAAGATTGATATTTTGGAAATGTATGCACCAGCTCTTACTTTTTCAATGTCACCAACAGCTATCCCAGTCTGTATAATAAAAACACAACAAAATTAAAAAAAACAAGGTAGGTTTAATTTCTATCTATGGTTAAATCTTTTGGTATAGAAGGATTATCTGATATTTTTATCTTAAAAGTAATTCCATCAATTATATCTTGTCTGTTGTGCAGATCCTGATAGAGAAGACCAGACCTTGATCCTTAAACATATTAAATTAAATCCTATCTTTGATTGATTTTGAAAACTTACTTCATTTTAGTGATCAAAGATAAAACAGTTTAATAAATTTAATGTAACCATAAATCAACTATTTTATGTAAATTGAAGTACTCAGATTCTACAACATATAATGCATGGGTTGACAAAAAGATATAGTGTTTTAATAAATAACATATTTGACTGGAATATTTAATTTGTGGAAACCCTGTGCTCTGCTTTCCAAAGCCTTCATTGGATGAAATCTCAAAGATCTTGTCAAATTGCACGAATTTTCTCATAAGATCTCATAACATTTGCTTTTTCTTATGAAGACTGTTTAAATATTGATTTTGCTGAATTTTATAATGGAATTTCATTAAACATGTAATAAGGGGTTAAGAAATGATGTCAAATTTTGTTTTGAAATTTTACAAATTTGTATTAACTTAAAGAGAAAATATTAAAAAGAGAATAATTTTGTCCCCTTGCTGGCATAAGATGTGGTACAACTGGTATTAGTGTAGACAGTACCACATTGTGTCAACTGTAAATACACAATTTGACGTTTAATTAAATGGAGTAACATGGAAGACCGTACAACTTCTTCTAAAATGGTACCATTTATTTCACAGATGTTTACCATTGTCTTCCAAATAATTATACTTGTTATAGAATTTAAAAATACTTACAAGAAAATTCATCAATGCTAGTGGCATCACTAGGAAGAATAAAAACATAATGCAGTAACCATCTATAGCAAATGGATCATTTGCTCCTGTTGTGAAGGTATCTATATAGTTAAATTCTCCTAACATCATAGACAATGAAGTTAGAGGATACACATCACGATCTTTAAACCCTGGCTGTAACAGAAACAAAGTTATCTATTTAGTTAAATTCTCCTAACATCATAGACAATGTGTTTAGAGGATACACATCACGATCTTTAAACCCTGGCTGTAACAGAAACAAAGTTATCTATTTAGTTAAATTCTCCTAACATCATAGACAATGTGTTTAGAGGATACACATCACGATCTTTAAACCCTGGCTGTAACAGAAACAAAGTTATCAATGTAGTTTTATATACTTCTCCCGGAATCATACATGTAGAAAATTTAGTTAAAGGATACACATCACTATATTAAATCCCTGGCTGTAACAGAAACAAAGTAATCTATGTAGTTAAATTCTTCTAACATCATAGACAATGTAATTAGAGGATAAACAGCACAATCTTTAAACACTTGCTCTGTAACAGAAACAAAACTATCTATATAGTTTACTATTCCGAACATCATAAAAAATGTAGTTAGAGAATATGCATCATGATCTTGAAACCCTGGATGGAACAGAAACAAAATTATCATACGATTAAATTTGATAGAGAGTGTTATGGTTTTATTGTTTGTTTGTTATTTTGTTGTCTTTGTCTGTGTTTATTTCCTTGTTTTTTCCAACTCTATTTGGGAGAGGAAGGCGATTTATTTTCATTTATATAATATAACATTTATTTAATACTACAATCATGGGTTGGGAACCCCCTTTAAAAACTGGCTGGATCTGCCCCTGTACCCCCCTTATTTGTAATCATAATTGATATAATTATGTTCAGAACACTAGGGGTCTAATTTGCGAAAATGTTTAATAATTGAATCAAGTAAGAACAACAGCTAAAGGAAATCTTCCGTATCAAAGACATAATTTGTCATCTGTAGCCAAGGAATTTGTCATCCGCAGACCATTATTAATTACCACTATTACAACTAACAGTAACAGTTATGTAAGACTATTGAACAATTACCCTGACCCATTGGTACATGCATTTATAAATTTGAATCGTCTGCAACAGTCTGATGTTCTATCTTAATGGGAAAATGTTGTCGTCTGCAATGGTCAAATGTTCTACCTGGATGGAAAATTTTGAAAATGTGACCTACCGGGGTATTTGGTCAAACGAATATTTCTTTTGTTTATATTGTTGTTCAAAACCATCTTAGCCTCCCGAACAATTATACTTACTGTATTTGCAAGTGTTATGTTGAAGGCTGAAGAAAAAGCCATCAGGAATATACACAATATCAAAACAACCTAAAATATATGACAATGTAGCATTAAAAAATTGAGTTTTTAAATAACTCAAGTAGATAGATAGAAAGAATATGAGTCATAACAAATATCTATAAATAAGACATAAATGTGAAACGTAAACAAAGTAACTCAAATATAAACAATTAAGAGTATATACTCATATAGTGGAACCATACATGCATAGTCTGAGTAATTTAATACGATGAATGTTGAAAAGTTGTTTTATTAAAAATGCCTATGGTATGAATAAATCTTGAAGCAGTCATAAACTTAAAGTTTCTACTAGAAAAAGAATGTTTGGTGGAGTTCTTGGGGTTGAAATTCAATGCTTTTAAATAGGGGACATTGTCGCCTTTATCCTGAGTGGGAACCCCTCCTTTTAAAAATGGCTGAAATTTGCCCTGCATTTATTTTATATTTATCAATTATTTACTACATTACACCTTTATCTACTTACCTTCAACAGTGTTATGATTACTTCACTAAACATGATAAAGTATATTCCAATAGAACTGAAGCTGAAAATTAAAGTAGACATTATCAAATTATGTACTGTAAATTCAAGATTTATTGACCCATGCATTTATTATTGCAATTTTGCCATGTTCAACTACATAATTATTTTAATTTAAGCGATATTGAGAAAAATCCAGTTTAACTCTTATAAAAAAATTCAAAATGCTAGATTAAATTATTGTGATTATAACCCTGTTGCATCTTTCATAGAACTTGACATATAATAGGCCTACTTAGAGCTTGACATATAAAAGGCCTACTTAGATCTTTACATATTGTAGGTTGACTTAAGAGCTTTAGGTAAAAAGTGTATTTTTCCAACAAATATAAACTAGACTAAATCACAAACTAATACATTGTTGACACCGCTGCTGCCGGTAACAGCATACCGATGTCTTGCTTTTTGACTCTGTCTAGCGTATAACTAACTATACAACAAAAGAAAAATTTAGGAAAACAAAAATAATTGTCAACAAGAGTTAAGCCACCACTGTAAATAATCATGGTTAATATAATAACAAATGCAAGTGTTGGTCATATTTTTCACGATTATAAATAATGGAAAATTACACAAAAGATATTTAACTATTATGGAACTGACCCTCTGAGAATGTTCATCAACATTAACCATCCTAAGGCAGCAGCCATCCATCCTGCTCTCCAATTATTCAAACAAGGAAGATTATTAAATGGCAGTAAAAACACTATAGTAGCTATAATGGTAGTCCATGATAACCAATTATCTAGTGATGTAAAGTATTTCCATCCCTACAAAATAAATATAACTGTCAGATTCAAAAATGTTCACTGTATTTTATAAACTTTCAAAAATATATAAAAAATACATCTAGTTATCTGGTTGATCATATTAGTTTTTCATTTATTGTTTTAAACATAGTCTGCAATCATACATTATTTTCTTAATTCTAACATTTAAGAAATTAGTTCATAACGAGTCAAATTTTTAACTTACTGTTGTGAAACACATAGTTATCTGGTTCAACATCAGAATAATAACCATAAAAAATACACAAGCTTTCAGTGCAACCATTTCCGTCTTGGGTATTTCCATTTTAGAATATAAACCAAGCTGAAAAAATTATTAGATCACATTGTTATGAAATTTTGTTAAAATTAAAATTTTAATTATCTATGTAGTATTCAATAGGCTGCTATTTGTAATTTTCTTTATTTTTCATTTTTTGCCCAGATTTTCCCCATCTCTCTTTGACTATTGAGTATTAACACTTTGCAGTGTCTTTCCCCTCTTTTAGTTAAGGACCAGAACCAAAGAGCTTGACCGAAAAACCTGATTTACTTAAAATGTATGGAGATATCATAATGGAACAGGAGAGGAGATATTGCCCTACGAAAGACAATCCCGCAGATCTGCTTACACGTGGTATAACATCTGAAGAATTGCAACAGAATGAAATATGGTTTAGTGGACCTAAATGGTTAAACAGCAAAGAAGATTGGCCGACATGGAACGGAAACAATGTAACGTCTAGTGTATGTACAACAATGTCGGAGAACGATGACAAAATTGAAACAATGGAGAATAATCAAAATGCATGTATTGGTATAGGAGAAATCATAGATATCGAACGGTACAATTCTTATAGAAAACTAACCCGCATTACCGCATATGTAATGAGATTCGCAACAAACTGCAGAGCAACGGAAACTGAACGAAAGAAAGATTTGTTACGTATTGATGAAATTGAAAATGCAAAATTCCTATGGATAAGCTGGGAACAGTATATCTAATATATATGTTCCTGGGATAAGATATACACAAGGTAAAATATTTAGTGACGAAATAAATTGTATAGATAATTCTACAAAACGTAAAACACTTGTGCGACAATTAAAGCTCTTTCTAGACGAAAAACAATTATTACGATGTGGTGGCCGCCGAATAGACAATGCGACAGTAGGAGAAACAGTCAAGTTTCCATATCTGTTACCGGCAAAGGACCGTCTTACACATTTGATAGTGTTAGAAGCACATGAGAACACACTACATTCAGGTATAAATATCACTCTAGCATACATACAACAAACATTTTGGATTCCGAAATTAAGACAGTGCGTGAAATCTATATTGATGAAATGTGTAACGTGCCGAAAAGTAATTGGAAAATCTTATCCCACACCAGAAATTCCACCATTACCAAAGGAGAGAGTTCAAGATGCTACACCCTTTAGCATAACCGGTGTAGACTTCACAGGAGCGCTAACGATAAGGAACAGACACAACGAAGAATCGAAGGCTTACATTTGCCTATTTACATGTGCTGTCACTCGAGCAGTACATTTGGAATTAGTTTACGATCTCAGCGAAGAATCTTTTTTATTGTGTTTCCGGAGGTTTGTAAGTCGACGATCAGTGCCGAAAATAATGATGTCAGACAATGCGCTAACATTTAAAGCTGCTTCAAACGAAATTTCACGACTTTGCAATTCTAGAAAAGTTAAAGAAAATATTCAGAATTATGGCATTGAATGGAAATTCATCCCAAATAGAGCTCCATGGTTCGGGGGCATGTGGAAAAGAATGATTGGCTTAACAAAAACATCACTTCAGAAAGTATTAGGACGTGCACATGTCAACGATGAGACTCTAAGGACTGTATTAACAGAGATCGAAGCTTCACTCAACGATCGACCAGTGACGTATATTTCAACAGATATCAGAGATCCGGAGCCGCTTACACCATCCCATCTTATACATGGACGAAGAATAACAACTTTACCGTATGTATCGTCAAATAGTACTATTGACAATCTAAATGTTTGTGAATTAACGCACACAAACTTGAACTATCAAGCGATACGACAGAGACAACTGATTGAGAACTTCTGGACAAGATGGAAAGGAGAATACCTTACTTCATTGCGAGAATATCACCAAAGAGCTGGAGTCGACGTTCGGAAGATTAAAGAAGGTGATGTCGTTCAGATACACGACGAATCGAAGCGCGTGCATTGGAAACTTGGAGTTGTGCAGGACACTATTAAAGGCAAGGACGGTTTAGTTCACGTTGATATGGTGAGTACCAATTCAGGAGTTACAAATCGACCCGTGACGAAACTCTACCCATTAGAAGTCAACAGCATGGAATGTTATCTGAGACGAAGAGAACGAAGAAACTAACATGTGTGAACAGACTTGTTAATTTTTCTTATTTGTGAAAAGACTGTCAAATTCAAAGACTTTTTTACGTAATCTAATAATTTAATATTTTTTCAATTATTTGTGAGATCAATCTATTTTTTGTTCTTTCCGCATACCACTATATATCACAGCTAATGGACATTGCATCTGGTGGCCCCGAGTATGTCGGTGATTTAGAGACAGTTTAACTTACGCGTCAAACGTTAACACTACTTTTAACGCCGTTTCCATTCACATTGTTAACGTCATCATATCTTCTGTTAACGTTGTTCTATTGTTATGTATCATGTTACTATATTGAGTTGAGATTATACGATCAAACGAACCAGACGTTGTTTTACTGCCTGTCCAGACTTTCAGTTAACCCATCCGTCATAGATGTACTTAGGTGAGTTTAGGTAAAAATTTAGAAATTAAGAAATTAAAATTGATACTATAAGCTCTGGTAGAGCATCAATTAAGGATAAAGATAAGCTGAAAATATTGATAGGTCATGGACCTGCTTTTCGAGATATTTGAGATTTAAAATATGGCCGGAAAAGGCTGACTTGGACTTTTACCTTATATTTGCATTGGGTCTCAAAACAAAAGAAAGAAAATCAAGAATTTTCTAAAATTTTGGTAAATGACCTTTCATGAGCTATTAAGTCTTATATGAAAAAATAAATGAGTGTTATTGGACAAAATATTTTACATTGTATTGTATGGAAAAACACCAAGGAGTCCGAACATTTGACACAAATTCCAAAACCTCACCTAAGTACATCCTTAAATTGTAATGGCAGAAAGAGTTTTAACATTTGTATATTTTTGGTTTCATCGTTTGTTGAATAATATGAGCAATCTTACCTCTTTGTGTTGAGCTACGACAGCAGGATTTGCTAACAGTGTGGCATTAAGAAGAAGAGGACACTGTCGTACATTATCAAGTACATTGGTTGTTATTTTTGGCATCATGATTGAGAAAAACTGTAGACAACAGAGAAACGCAAAAAATACCAGGAAATTAATATAGAAATATATATAACCCCTTTCAAGCCTGAAAATATAATAGAACAGAGTTTTAGCATCCCTCACATTGCATATATTTAATCTGCCCATGGGCAATAACTAAAAAAACTATTATTTTATAAACTTTTTAAGTATTATACAATAAATGAAGGCATGGGATCACTATACAATACTATTTCAAAGGGTCATATTAAACACCAAGAAAAATAGATGCAATGTTACTAACCAGTACTAGTTCCAAACTAGAGGCTCTAAAGAGTCTGTGTCGCTCCCCTTGGTCTATGTGCATATTAAACAAAGGGCACAGATGGATTAATGACAAAATTGTGTTTTGGTGATGTTGATATGTTTGTACCGGTAGATCTTACTTTACTGAACATTCTTGCTTCTGACAATTATCTCTATTTATAATGAACTTGGCCCATTAGTTACAGAGGAAACTAGTTTGTTAAAATTTACAAAAATTAACAAAATTTATGAAAATTATTAAAAATTTACTATAAAGGGCAATTACTCCTTAAGGGGTTGACTGACAATTTTGGTCATGTTGACTTATTTGTAGGTCTTATTTTGCTGAACATTATTGCTGTTTACAGTTTATCTCTATCTATAATAGTATTCAAGATAATAACCAAAAAATGCAAAATTTCCTTAAAATTACCAATTCAGGGGCAGCAACCAATTCGTCTGAAAATTTCAGGGCAGATAGATCTTGACCTGATCAACAATTTGACCCCCTGTCAGATTTGCTCTAAATGCTTTGGTTTTAAAGATAAAAGCCAAAATATACATTTTACCCCTGTGTTCTATTTTTAGCCATCTTGGTTTGATGGCCAGGTCATCGGACACATTTTTAAACTAGATACCCCAAGGATGATTATGGCCAAGTTTGGTTAAATTTGGCCCTGTAGTTTCAGAGGAGAAGATTGTTGTAAAAGTTTACGGACGACGGACAATGGACGCCAAGTGATGAGAAAAGCTCACTTGACCTTTCAGGTCAGGTGAGCTAAAAACGTCAAAATTTCCTTAAAATTGCCAATTCAGGGGCAGCAACCCAACAACTGGTTGTCCGATTCGTCTGAAAATCTCAGGGCAGATAGATCTTGAACTGATAAACAATTTAACCCCATGTCAGATTGCTCTAAATGCTTTGGTTTCAGAATAATAAGCCAAAATCTACATTTTACCCCCAATGTTCTATTTTTAGCCATTGCGGTCATCTTGGTTGGTTGGCTGGGTCACGCAACACATTTTTTAAACTAGATACCCCAATGATGGTTGTGGCCAAGTTTGGTTAAATTTGGCCCAATAGTTTCAGAGGAGAAAGGTTAACGACGACGACGGACGACGACGACGACAGAAGCCGAATGCCAAGTGATAAGATTCCACCCTTCGGGCCAGGTGAGCAAAAAATCAATTCAACTTTTTAATAAACATCTTATGAGAAATGGAGGCATGAGATCACTCACAATGCTTTTTCCAAGGGGATACACCATATCTCCTGTAAAAAATACTTTGCCAGCAATCTTCCAAGATCTTTCAAAAAATAAAAATACTGTCTGTTTTTTAGGCTATAAGTTATAACTAAATAAAGGTATTGTTCCACAAAGCATTTCATAAAGTGTTTAATATTAAGAGAATAAAACAAGACTTACCATTTGTGCATCAAATTACTTTGCACCAGTATATGTGACAACAAACTTTCTCTTTTATACCGAGCCATTGCCTAAAATTCATTAAAGAAAAGTTTTGCACATTTTTAGGAGATTTTGGCCGCTGGCCTTACTCAATTTCCTTTATTACCCTTCTTTACTACCTGGATACAACCAATCACAATCATTAAGATGTTCTACATGTTATAATGATTTAATTACTAAAATCATGTAATGTGTTCCTGTATCTAATTTTTAAACAAGAGAATAAAGTAAGATGTTAAAACATTGTTTCTGATGATAAGGATTTGCCAAGTAAGCCAAAAGAAAACTTATGATACAAATATTAAAGGGGTGTTTGGATCATATAACTTCTTTATAATGACCTTGTTAAAAAAAAACTTTCTGCTAAATAAACATAAGAAGATGTGCAATAACTGCCAAAGAAACATTTACTTTCCACATAAAACCAAATGACACGTTTGTTAGACACTACAGTCTTTATCAATAAGCAAAACTCATACAATATAGTTAGCTATAAAGTCCCAGGCATGAAAGAATGTAAATGATTCATAGGAAAAAACAATTGCCAATATTTCGTTATGAGTCAAGACATGCAGAATCACAGATTTTCTATTTTGAGTTTTGTTGCTGCTTTTCATTCTAAGCATCCAATGGTACATCTATTAGGTGAGTGAATCATACAAAGATATTATTTAGAAGAAAGAAATAGTTTTTTAAGACGACAGTCAAATATTATGATTCTTTAAGGTTTAGATAAAGTAGTAATTAAAGACCAATTCAATTTAATAGTAACAGTAACAGTAAGAGGAATTCTACTGCAGCGAATTCATTCTGTGGCATTAATTGGCTTGGATTTGATGTGCATAGGAAGCAAAGAATTTACATATTCATTTCCTTTAAGCTCGTATGTATACATCACCAAAAACACAAAATCAAGTAGCCATTATAAACTACAATTGTTCTTCCTTCAACTAAAGTGTATAGCTATTATGATTAAGGATATTGCCCACTGTAACATATAAAAGAGGGACGAAAGATACCAATGGGACAGTCAAACTCATAAATCTAAAACAAACTGACAAGGCCATAGCTAAAAATGAAAAAGACAAACAAACAACAGCACACATGACACAACATAGAAAACTAAAGAATAAACAACACTAACCCAAATTCATCCAATTTGAATTTATCTTTACTTATTGAAATGATAAAATAATAGTGAATTTATTTTCAAAATCAGTTTCTATTATACATGTGATCACTATAACATAATAAAATTATTATACCTTTGGTGCATAAAATCTGGATTTCTTAGACATAATGTCATCTACTCCAGGGTCTATGTAGGTGTAATCAAAGGTCACCTGGAAATATAAGTTATCTAATTGAAAGATTATCAACATTGTTAAAACATGTCACATTCACAATTGCAGAAAAGTGCATTCAATGCACCAGGTTTGTTTCAATTTTATGGAGTATATTAATTGTTTATATCCAACCTTACCGTCACTCTGATTACCAGTAAGCATAATTGTGTTAAGTTATACTGCAATCAATCTTCATGGTGTGGGCAATAAGATTTATTTTCAAATTAATTAGTTTCTATTTAAATATAATAATCGTCAAACTGATATGTACTGATTGTTATTAAAGCAACTTTTAGAAAACATCACGGGTCTATCACAAGTATTTCTATCAAACTAACTTTAAAAAAAAAACTATTTTTTATGATGTTCAAGATATTTAGCTACACCAAATTTGTCGATTTTTAATATGAACTTTCGAACACATCCACTTCACTATTTTAAACTTCTTTATAACATATTTATTGTCTAACTTTCACTTACCATAAAATTTGGATCATCTTTCTTTTGTTTAGAGTATTCAACACAGTTGTCCAAAACTACCTATAATGAAATACTATAAACATGATAAGCGTATCCCTAATTTATTTTCAGTGGTTTCTCTTATAAATAAAGATTGCTATTTATTTTGTTAGACTGCTTTCCATGTGCAACTGTAATAACTTTTTATATTCCATGATGAAATGTGTAAATTCAAAATCATAAATTCAAGAAATAGTAGATCCTTTTATATAAAGATTATTTATGATGAAGAAACTTTTCATCATTTCTATTGTTGTATATTCTTGAAAAAACAACTTATAAACCACAAGTATATTGTTTCTTAAGTAAAACTGTTTTTTAAATATTTATAAATGATAGTGAACTCTTTTGTTTTCTTTAGATTATAAACTGACCAAAGCAGCTTCAGGACATCTCTGTATAAGTCTCTTCATTGGAGTAAATCCATCAGAGTTTCTTACATTCATACTGTCTCTCCAACTGTAAATACATATATGTATGACTGATATATACTGAGGTAGACAACCTTATTGCTATTCATTAACATATACATTGTTGTTTTTTTTGGTTTTGTAAAAATTGACTTCCTAAGAGAAATTTAAATTATTTACTGTGTCCATAAATAAAATGGTAAATTGATAAATCTATGTACAATTATATAGGCTGTTGGTATTTGCAATGTAAATATCATAGAGTTACCTGCTCTTACTGAACTGATTTGTTTGTTTGTTCTTCTATGTCATTAGTGTTCACATATTTTACATATCATCAACGTTTAGCTGCTCACCAAATATGCAGTCAATCTGTTCAGTATATTTTGTGGTATTAGAGAAATGTGTGCCGAGAAGTTTAATGTTCATTCAACATATGGAATTTTTCAAAGTAGCAACAAACAGGAAGTTGGTGTCTGACAAATCCTCAGAAGAACTCACATATTAAAACTCATCAATGTTAATCAGCTGAACTAACATTAGATCATTCTGTTCAGTGGTTGTTTAGTGGTGCATGAGAAAAATGTGGAGAAAATATTTTGTTGTAAGATTGGCATATGTAGATTTCATCAATTCAGTATCAAATGTAATTCTATAAAAGTATTAAATCATGTACACTTTGCTTTAAACCTGAGTTACCTGGAATGGCTCAATAAAGCTACAGCTGCCTCTGACTCATTACCGTCTACAGCCATACCCAGTGGAGTACATCCATACGAGTTCATCTGAGTCACGTCAGCATTGTAACGTAATAATATCCTTATACAATCCACATGACCATGTTCACATGCTACATGTAGAGCTGTGTTCTGAAACGTATAATGAAATTGTCATATGAAACTAATAATTAAATTAAAATGTATCTAATAGTAACAGTGACCTTAACTTTGACCTCTAAACCCAAATATCAATATGTTTCTTTCTTTTCATTTTATCTACCATCTGTGAATGTTTTATTCCATTAAAGCAAGGGAAAATAAGGCTATTAGTTAGAATATTTTTTTTCTTCAAAAAAAATCTTCTTTTAGTAACAATAGTGACCTGAACTTTTGCCCTATTGACCCCAAAATCAAGACTTCTCCCCCTTCCCTGTATCTTCCATTTGTAAAACTTGCATTTCAATCATGTAAGGGGAACTCAAGTTCCAATCATGTAAGGGAAACTCAAGTTACAATCATGTAAGGGAAACTCAAGTTACAATCATGTAAGGGAAACTCAAGTTACAATCATGTAAGGGAAACTCAAGTTACAATCATGTAAGGGAAACTCAAGTTCCAATCATGTAAGGGAAACTCAAGTTACAATCATGTAAGGGAAACTCAAGTTCCAATCATGTAAGGGAAACTCAAGTGCCAATCATGTAAGGGAAACTCAAGTTACAATCATGTAAGGGAAACTCAAGTTACAATCATGTAAGGGAAACTCAAGTTCCAATCATGTAAGGGAAACTCAGGTTACAATCATGTAAGGGAAACTCAGGTTACAATCATGTAAGGGAAACTCAAGTTCCAATCATGTAAGGGAAACTCAAGTTCCAATCATGTAAGGGAAACTCAAGTTCCAATCATGTAAGGGAAACTCAAGTTCCAATCATGTAAGGGAAACTCAAGTTCCAATCATGTAAGGGAAACTCAAGTTACAATCATGTAAGGGAAACTCAAGTTACAATCACGTAAGGGAAACTCAAGTTACAATCACGTAAGGGAAACTCAAGTTACAATCACGTAAGGGAAACTCAAGTTCCAATCACGTAAGGGAAACTCAAGTTCCAATCACGTAAGGGAAACTCAAGTTCCAATCACGTAAGGGAAACTCAAGTTCCAATCACGTAAGGGAAACTCAAGTTCCAATCACGTAAGGGAAACTCAAGTTACAATCACGTAAGGGAAACTCAAGTTCCAATCATGTAAGGGAAACTCAAGTTCCAATCATGTAAGGGAAACTCAAGTTCCAATCATGTAAGGGAAACTCAAGTTACAATCATGTAAGGGAAACTCAAGTTACAATCATGTAAGGGAAACTCAAGTTCCAATCATGTAAGGGAAACTCAAGTTCCAATCATGTAAGGGAAACTCAAGTTACAATCATGTAAGGGAAACTCAAGTTCCAATCATGTAAGGGAAACTCAAGTTACAATCTATAAGGGAAACTCAAGTTACAATCAGAGAAGACAAATTATAAAACTTCGAGAGAATACTAACCAAAAGACATAGATAGAACAGCCCAAACTGTCCAGAGTCATCTTTAGAACAATTTCAAAATTTTAAACATGGAAATTTACAGAAAAAATGTATCATTTAAATCATATTAAGCATGTTAAGCAAGCAATAACCAACTCGCAATAACCATCAGTTAGTCTTCCTCCATATATGAAAATCAAGTATTTTGTGTATTAAGGCTCCCATAGTTAGCAGTAAGTTACAGGTAATTTCATATTATCAGAGAGTAGTGGGTTTGAGGGAAGAACTTTCCTGTTGGTATATGGAAAAAGACCCATAACTAATAACAAACCTTTATCTTATCAACTTGATTAACCTCTGCATAATTGTCTAGAAGTACTTTGACTATGTTAGCATATCCATGTCTAGCAGCAAGTATCAGACCTGTACAGGAATCTTCATCTCTGCAATTATAATACAAAATATGCTAATAACTTTCAGGTAAATCAAAATATGAAATCATTTTTGTTTTACTAGTAAAAATATATCTGCTTCAGAGTTAAATAAAACATGGAAAAATTAAGATAACAATTAAGACTGCTCAAGAGGGCACTTTTTATTCCTCCTAATATACTAAACATTCTAGTTGGTAAGTTCTATGGTCATATGTTTAATAACCCATAATATCTGTCTAAAAAGTTTGTGCTTATCAGTATAAAATTATTAATAGAAAGACCATTCACTAAAAGATTTTCTTATTTGCTACTAACCAATCAGATTTTTTTTATCAGTAAAATGTGGCTATTCTTCTACATTTTTGTCTTGACAAACTGTTATGCAAAGTATGATAAAATGTTATAGTAGATAAATAACTCCACTAGAATTACAAATTTAAAGAAATATGGAGAACAGTTTTAAAGAAGACCATTTTCTTCAGTCAAATGTTTAATTCAATAGATGATGAATTATTACCTCCTTGCCACATCCATTCCTTACACCGCAAAACCCATACTTTTTTGATATGACAACAATATTTGGCAAAACTTAAAGAGCTGAGTATCACCATACCTTGCAGAGATGTCAGCACCCAAAGTAAGGAGTGTCTTAACTGATTTATAGTGTCCTGTTTGACAAGCTAACATCAGTGGGGTCCTTCCATCATCATCACCATCATTCAACTCTGTCTGACTGGCATTATACAGAATCTCTATAGCATTATTATTATCATTCCTGGTAATATATAAGACATATGGTTAAAGCAAGTGTGATAACACTGAATTTCTTGCAATCTTGATTATAAATGATGGGTAAAAGTATTGCTACATTTTCTCACAAAGAACTTGCTATTGATGAATGAATCATTAAATAATGTTGTAGTCAGGTGACCAATATCATATTAAGATACAAACATTATAATGATATGTTGACAGTAATCTCATTGACAATCAAACCACAATGTAAATCTTATAACTTTTATATAGGTACTTTGAAGACTTGCTATATATTTTTTGTTGTAGAATAGTTACTGGAATGTTTATTTAAGAATTTTTAACATGCTATGAAATAGAATTATCTCCCATGTCATAATTTACAGCAGTCTCAAATTGGGTTATCTCCCTTATCCTGACTATTTATCTCCCATGTCACAATTTTCTTTAATCTCAAATAGAGGTATCTTCCATATCACAATTTTCTATAAATTTTCTATAATCTCAAACAAAGTTATCTCCCATGTCACTATTTTCTATAATCTCAAATAGAGTTATCTCCCATGTCACAATTTTCTATAATCTTGAATAGAGTTATTTCCCATATCACAATATTCTATATTTTTTTCTACATCTCAAATAGAGTTATCTCCCATGTCACAATTTTCTATAATCTCGAATAGAGTTATCTCCCATGTCACAATTTTCTTTTCTCACAAATAGAGTTATCTCTCATGTCACAATTTTGTGTTTTCACAAATAGAGTTATCTCCCATGTCACAATTTTCTATAAATTTTCTATTATCACAAATAGAGTTATCTTCCATGTCACAATTTTGTGTTTTCACAAATACAGTTATCTCCAACATCACAATTTTATAATCACAAATAGAGTTCCCAATTTTCTGTTTTCACAAATAGAGTTATTTCCCATGGCACAATCTTCTGCAGTTCAAATACAGAGTTTTCTCTCATTTCACACAATTTCCAGGGTTTTTTATTAATGTAACTGGGTGAAAATTGTAATAATAAATCTAGCATTTTTTGACATTTTCCAAAATGTAAATTGCTGCTTCAATCTCAGAAATACAAATAGTAAACTTACTCAGCTGCAATGTGGAGTGGTGTTTTCCCATTAATATCTCTACTGTCTACAATTAGGTTGTGTTTAATCAATGTGTTCAGAATCTGTAAAATCAAAAAACTTAAAGGAGATTTTCATCATGAAAAGCAAACCTGATGGATTCGCCTAAAGTGAAAACTATGATTTCAGTAAAACTATCATTTCATTTTAAGCTAGAATCATTATAAATGAATCATAATAGTGAATTTTACATATTGTCAGTTACAAAAAAATTGGCAATATCTGAACCTATTAAATTCGATATTTGATTTTAGTTATTACCATGACCCAAGCACGTTTCCACGAAGACTATACCACATTTATCCCATGTTTATACCATGCTGTTAAAGACCATAGTAGGATTTTTAGTACACCAATGCCGTCCTGATCAAGCTGTTCTTACGTTCATACTATGATCATCAAGCTTATTGTCATTGTCATATAAAATTTGGAGAGCTTTTGTTTTGTCCGTAAGTAATTTGGACCCCTTGTCCTTCATCGCCAATGGCTCAATCATTCTTAACACATCTGTGTCATCCCTACTATTGCTCCCTAAAGCATCAACGTTTGATATTGATGGACCAGCAATAAGTTGTGATTCCGGTTGGATTGTTCGGTACGACATATATCTTCTGGACCAAGATTGGTTACTCTCAGATATCCCTCTGCCTCTACCCTTATCCTTACGTAGATTTTGGTAGCATGACTGTGTTGTTTCTGAGAAACTCTATGTATCAATAAAAAATAGAAGGAATTATACAGTATTTATATGGAAAAGGATTTTGACGTCATTGCTGGGAGCGTGGTAAGATCGCGGTATGAACTTGTTATGATGGTAGTATGGTCGAGGTAAGAGCGTGTTTTAATCACAGTCCAAGCTTGGAAAGATCGTGTTGCAATCGGATAAATTGTGGTATGGTCATAGTGAGGATATGATGAGAGTAGAAAGATCGTGATAATCGCAGTGTGGTAGCAGAATAAGAACGTGGTATAATTGTAGTGGGATCTTTGTAGAAGCCAAATGAGGACATAGTAGAAACGTGACTGAAACGAAAATTTTATTTTTCATGCCACTTATACTGCTAGCTCTCCTGATCTGAATTTATTTTAGATCGCGGGAGCGTGGTGCCATCTTGGTCTAGTGAGACTGGGGCTTAACCTGTATTCTCCCTTTTTTGTAGCATCTTAAATGAGGCTAGCCATAGAGAGGCTACTAATTCAAACATAGTATATTTACCATTGTATTGCCATTCTTGGCTGCATAATGTAAAATGGTCTGATCATTCAGGTCAATGGCTTCTATCAAATTAAAACAACCTTTCTGCAATTAGAATTAGAACATAACTAAATAAAATGCCTTAAATGCAAAAAAATATTAGCATGACTGAATCCTAAAGTATTTTGAAAAGTGAGGATGTTGCATTGTTTTTAAAAAGGACTTATGTACATAAAAATGAAACAGCTATTGTGAAATGATTAATGTTGGGTTTTTTAAATCAAAAACAAAATATTTGTATTCTTTCTGGTTAAAATAAAAAATAAATTAAAATTACCTATTAAAAAAAAAACATATGTCTATATGACACCTAGCCCTAAGCAATATGACATTTCTATCTCAATTAAACAGAGAAATCTGGGTCAAAACCCGAATTTGGCATATCTTAAACAGAGAAATCTCGGTCAAAACCCTAATTTGGCATATCTTAAACATAAGGAACTAAGTTTCAAGTTGATAAGCTACAAAATGACAAATGCATCAAGTTGTTGTGAGCACAAACTACCATAAACCAAAACTTGAACCTGATACAAGATAGAAAGAAGGAGGAACAGACTAACAGACAGACAGATACACAGAAAACATAATTCCCACCTAGTAATGTCCAGGTTCGAGGGGTTGTAAAAACATGAATAATTCCATTATTAAATTCATACTGCCTTTGGCCATCTATAAATCATTTTACCTCTTTCAGCAAAGTTTCTATAACTGGTAGATGTCCAGATTCTACAGCTAGATGCAAAACAGTTTTATTATTTATTTCTGTCTCAGCTATTTGTGCTCCACTTGATATTAACAGCTGTATGGTCTCAAGGTGTCCTTTACTGCTGGCCATTAACAATGGTGTATACTGGTCAATAGCTGTACTGTTTATGTCAGCTCCCTGCAAAACAAGGACCAATGTTTAATATCAGTGTTTAAAGTACATGGACACTTGTATAGGAATATATTCAGTATAAATTGTGTTTGGTCACATCTCAATATTGTTTGTCCTTCGGAATTAAAGTTTGCTTTTGGTTGTGACAGACCTCTGATAGTTGCTGTCATATTTGTTTACCACTTTTGTAGACATAGAGCTGTTTTGAGCTTGTCATATTATATTTGTTGAAGACCTGATCAACCAACCCGGAATGGTATTTGGTTTATTTGTGTCACCAGGTTGTTGTCTCATTGGTATATACATTTACCCTACTATTCCTTCTAAAACCACAATTAAAATTATGATCTGTATCAGCATATTTGATTTGAAAACTAAAATTTGCATATTTCTTATTTTGTCTCCAATTTTTTTCTAAACATATTTATATAGCTCAGTCAAGTAAATAAGGAAAACTTAACAATTAAAGATAAAAGTCCCAAAACTATCACACAAAAAAAAATAATTTAATAAATTACCTGTCCCATAAGAACACTGATGATTTTATGTCTGTTATGTAAAGCAGCCCTACAAAATAACAGTGAAACATAAGAAGGCATGGTACGATTGCCAATGAAACATCAGAGACTAAATGACTTAGAAGTTTGCAACTATAAGTTACTGTACTGCCATTTGCAAAACCCAAGAACCAGATATGACAAAATTAAAAATGTGATAACAATACAGTAAACTTCAAAATAAAAAAGATGTTATGAAGATAATGAAGATTTATGAGTGATTCTTCACTGACTTTTGTTAATCACAGATCTTGTGTTATCAAACTATAGTTTTGGTGGTGAACTGCTAACAATTCTACTGTACTCTTCATGCTTTTTCATTAAAAGAACAAATTAACATCAAAGTACCATAGATGCTGCGAGCCAGCCAATCGGATTATCAGAAAATGCAGCAAACAAACACCTGAATTATAATACTAAATTTTGCACTTACGAAAGTGTTATTCAAACCAGTTGTTATATGGATTATTGAGTGGGGTTGACAAATTATTCATAGTTTCTATTGAAGTCATTTAAAATTTCCCTAGGTACTTGAATATTCAGTGCAAGACATAATGCAAAGACTTGTCTTTTGTGTAAAACCGAATGCTGACCCCTAAATCATTTTTGATTCTGTCATTGGGCTGCTGTCTCATTGATGTGTTGTAAATTCAGAAATCAATTATGAATCACTGATTGCTGGTACAAATGTCAGATTTAATTAATGCAATTGCAAAAATTTGTAAAGAAAAATCACTACTGAAATGATGAATATGAGTTTTTATGATTACAAACAAATACTGTTGTATATTTTGCATTGATAAAAAAACATTGCAATAATTTCTGAAATATACCTATGACAAGGAGTCATCAAGTCTTTGTCTAAAACATTAACATCAGCTTTATATCTGAGCAACAATTCCACCATCTGTATATCACCATTATTGGCAGCTATAGATAGAGGAGTTTGGTTACAGTTCTGAAAAATAAAATTAAAAAATTAAAAAATATACCAGTTTTGTACTATAGATAACTCAAACTACTGTAAAAGTAAAAAATGAAGACATTTCTTTTTTTTAAATAATTTAGTAAACTTTATTCACTTTAAAAAAAACTTACATTCTTCAGCTTGCTTCTTTTAACCTGCCTCCTGAGATACATATGTGTACTGTTAACAAACTTTTTTAGATACTGCTAAATTTTTTAAAACTGCTTATTTTTACAAAAGGACTTTGTCTTTAAAATGTTAAAATATAACAACTTACATTCATACCATTTACATTTGAACCTCTCTCCAAGAGACTCTGTGCAACCTATTACAAAAAAATAAAGAATCTCATTATTCAAATATACAATATATTTGTCCCAGTCAACCAATCATTATCCAAATGAACACTATATTCATCCTAATCAACCAATCATTATCCAAATGAACACTGTATTCATTCTAGTGGAAGAAGCATTATCCAAATGAACGCTATATTTGTCCTTCGGACTCAACCAACCATTTTTTAAATATGAACATTATCTCCATACTGGTCAACCAATTATTTTCTAAATGAACAATATATACATCTTAGTCAAAATCCGTTTCATAAAATTCCACCCCTGCAACATTCTATATGAGCCTTTCCCAAGTCACCTGTATTCAGTGGTTTGTTGTTGTATATCATATTTGTTTTTTATTGTTTTGAACATAAATCAGACTGTAACTTTCTCATTTCGATTATCCACATTTGAAATTTTGAGGTGTTTTATAGCTTACTAAGCAGTATGGGCTGTGCTCAAATTTGAAGGCTGTATAATGACCTATTGTTGTTAACTTCTTCATCATTTGGTCTATTGTGGAGAGTAATGTTTAATTGCCAATTATGTCACATCTTTTTATTTATTATTGATCAATATAAATGATCATAAATTATCATGTGGAAGTTGGTATAATTTTATAACTCAAATGTTTTTAGAGGATTTTAGTGACATTAAACCTACCTGTAGTTTGTTATTGGTAACAGCTAGATGAAGAGCAGTATTCCCTTCTTTATCCTCATGATGTAGTAAGTTCTCCTCTGACTCTGTTCCTCCTTGCCGCAAAGCTGAAATTACATATTAGAAATAAAGGTATGTTTTTTTTTCTATTGTGTTTTAGGGGAAATATTTCCTTTGTAGCAGATACAGTGCAATTTAACCTAAAGCGCATGGAGCTTTATCAACTAGACAAAAATTCAAAAACTCTTATTCACTACCAAAAGTACAATATCAAATTATGTTAAAAATGGACCAGGAGAGAAGCGTTTTCAACACAAACAATTAGAGCAGGAATAACTATTACATGTAACTGCTTACCTGTCTTTAGATAATAAGACATTGTATCCTTCATGTCTTCTGCTGCTGATAGGAAGAAGGGTGTGAAGTCATTTATGTCTGTAGCAAATATGTTAGCTCCATTCTGCACCTGTAATTTTATATTATAGAGACTTTAACATAATTACTCATTAGAGAATTTTGTTTAGGCCTAACAAAGGGAAAATACTACATAATATCTGATCATGTTTCACATTAAGGATGTTTCAACACATATTATATAAAATCCCTAACATGCACAAGTGTAGACATAATAACACTTACCAAAAACTGCACTGTTTTTTCTTGTTTATGTGCTGTTGCTTCATGTAAGGCAGTTTGTCTGTCCTCATCTACAGCATTAACATCACATTGATCAAAGTCCAGCAACACCTTAAATTACAGACAATATATTCACTTTAAGATCTCAGGTGACCAAACACACTTTGACAGAAATAAATTGGATATTTCATATCAATGGTTCAGAAGAGTGATGTTCAAGTTAAATGAAATATTTAAAATAAAAAAATTACAGGTTTAGGATATACATGAAGTTTTGTTGTAGACTGTTTTGATTGAAAATTAAACTAATTAGGAAAAAAAAACATGATCAAAATTACTAAATTATATAAGAAGATATTTGGGTTTCACCAGTATTGCCAAGTTTCACGAAGAAAATTTATGAGATTTGGCCAAAACAGTAAAGATTAAAGAGAAAAACAGTAGATAAATAAACATGAAAATGTGTGAGTCTCAAACTATTAACTATTTGCCAGAGACTTAGCATAAATAAGACAATAACCCAAAAACAAAACAAAACTAAAAGAGGTATCAGTATTTGATTTTCTATTATGAAGTCTGACCTTTATAACAGGAATATTACCACGTCGAGCTGCCACATGAAGAGGAGTTTTCTGTTTAGCTTCTCTAACATCCACACTGGCGCCTTGCTGTATCAACATTTTAACAGCCTCCACACAATTATTCCTGGCAGCCAGATGAAGTGGAGCAACACCATAAGGTCCTTTAACATTCTTGTCTACAATAAAATATCTCATTAGGTGTATGATGAATACAAATTTAACTTTTACAATAGGTAAAACAAAAAGATTATCTAAATAGATTTTTTACAAATATCTCTAAAAAAAAAAAGGAAGTATAGAAATGCATAAAATGTGGCTAATAAATGTCCTGTGTAGATGATCTAAACATCTCAACTTTGTACCTATGTATAAAATTGTATTGTAAGATTTTTTTACTGAACATAAAACAGCATCTTCTGCAAAATTCTAAATGTTCGATGAGAAAATAAGCATTGCTGAAGACTGTGGTTGTCGTTTTTTGCTGTATACCATGTTTGTATTTTATTCCTTTTTTTTATAAAGTCAGGCCACTTCTTTCCTGGTTTGAATGGCCTTTTGTAGCTGACTGTGCGATATGGGTTTTGTTTATTGTTGAAAGCAGTTCAGTGACCTGTAGTTGTTAATTTCTATGATATTTGGTCTTTGGTGGAGAGTTTTCTCATTGGCAATTATACCACTTCTTCATATTTTTATGCCCTGTCCTCTAAAGGTCTTGTGCTTATTGTGTGTTATTAGGTTGCTATACCCCACTCATGGGCCCACATTAATTAGTTAAATTTTTTTCCTGAGGTTTTTTCCTATAACTTTATGACATCCTTTACCAACCAATATGCTCAACATCATAGTCAGTATAAGTGCATTTTTTCTTGTCAATTCTGTAAGTATTTTGTTGTAGACAATCAATTATTGACTCCATTGAGGTTAATGTACTAATACACTGAAGCACTTGATTTGTTTACATTTAGTCAAGATTTTTATTTGAGCATACTTCTGAATATTTATATCTCACACTGTCCTGCAAATCACTTAGCTTATGTAAACACATTAATACCTGCATTGTATTTAAGAAGAACTTCAATAATCTTTGATTGATTTAATCGTGAGGCATAATGTATAGGTTTAAAACCATGACTATCTGTTTCTGTTGCCTTTTCTGGGTTTTCCTGCAGCAAACTTTCTAGTTCTTTCGTTAAGCCTTCTTTCACAGCCTGCATCAATAAATCAACTAGCTAAGATCCAATTTATATAATGCTGGATAATTAAAACCTAAATCACCTATTTTTCTCCTTAATTTTTTTAATTGATAAATATATGATAAAACAAATGATTTTTTAAACAAGTTCACTTTGGACTATTTATAAAAGTAAAGTGTAATTGGCATTTTAAAATGATTATGAAGACAGATTTATAATTTGTTGCATTATTTTCCAATAATTTGAAAGGACATGTTAGGAAAATTTCAAGCTCTTTAAATGTTTACCAACTAATGGAAGTTTTTAACGAACTTGACTGGCTATACAGCCCTTGCACGGTCAGCTAAATGTTTAATGTATTTTTCATGAGGTGATCTGTAAGCCAAGTTAGTTGAAAGGCAAAATTTAACATTTTCCATATAATATTCATTAATCACTATTCTGTAAACAAGTTCTCGTCATAAATATACTGGTTTTGATAGGGATGCAATTAATCAATATTTGGTTTGTTTAAACTAACAGAACAATTAATGAGCTAACATTGGTAAATGTACAATTTTTATCAATTTTTATAGTCTGATTTTTTTTTACCATTACAAAGTAATTTTACTAACCTGGCTTACTGTAACCTTTTTAACTACTTGTCTTTGACCTCCAACCTTTAATCTGTGTTTATCAAGAGCTGGTGCTACAGCTGCTATGCCTTGTACTTTAGACCATTCTGCACCATGATGTGAACTTTCAGAAAACTCAGCATCTCCATTCTTCTGTGAATCATTTTCTCCTCCTTTCAATGGAGCAGGATGCACAGCAGAAATTGTATGAGCTTTGGACCAATGATGATTTGTTGGTTTATGAGATTTCATGTCCTTTAACGGAGTGTTGGTTGGGGAAGGATTTTCATTGGCAAGGACCATGGGTACCTCTGACACTGTTGTCTGTTTTGGTGACTCTGTTTCTGTAACATTACTTTCTGTTTCATATTCATTATAAGTGTGGTCCATTTCTATTTCAGTTCTGCAACATAAAATAAATAAATCAATTCAAATCTTTTTACAGAATTTTTTATAAAGTGCCTTTCATTGTCTTATTGTATGTAGGTCAACAAAAACAATGTTCTGCACACAAACATATTGAATTTGCCAATATTATACCTTCTTTAAATAGAAAATAAAAAATGCAATTAACTATTTCATCAGCAATTAGTTATTTTATTGAATATGAATGTCTTTGAACAAATTAGATGTAAAATAAACACAAACTTTGTTTGCAGTGTTCTAGTTGGTGTAGGATTTGTAGTAACCATGGGTACCTCTGATTCTGTTGTAAGTTGATGTAATTGTGGTTTTGAATCATTTTTTTCCATAACATCACTTTTTGTTTCTTTTCTTGAGTTATTAATGACATCATTATTACTGTACTCCATTTTATTCTACTTCAGTTCTGTAACACAAATATATTTAACATTGTACATGTATAACTTTTTAAACATAAGCTAGCTTTACTTTTTTGTGTTTTGGCCCACAGACTGCCTTAGATGGGGCCGCTCCAGTCATGCTTCACTGATTCCCAAAATAATCAACCAAAATTTTCCCACAAACAGAAATAATGAACGCATAGAAAAAAAACTGATGAAACCAAATTTGGTTACTGGTAATTATAAATAATTAGTTTTAATTTATACATAAAGAATGGATTTACTTTTTGATAAATATTTAATAGTGAGAAAGTTCAAGTTGTATTTATTTTAATTACACTTCATTTATCAATTATTTTATTTTTTTATATCTCAGCATTTAAAGTTTTTATTTAGTTTTATTGGAAACACTCATCTTATCAATATTCAAACACTTCATTAAAAACCAAAATGACTAGTTTCAAATACGGTCAGTTCAATTAAATTAAATGGAAATAAGATGTGAACATTCAGTTAAATGTTTGAACTAAAATACAATCATTGAATAACAAAATAACAATATGAAAAGAAAACTGTTTTTTTTTCTTTTTTTTCCCTTCGGAAAATAACATCTTTTCGATTCTTTTCATTATCAAATGTATTGTCAATTTTTTGGTTCTGTTTAGCATATTGAATTTGCCATTTTAGTTTGGATCTCAAACTCATAAATCACTACATTTGTATTTTCTTAAGTTATACATATGGTAATTATGATAGTTAAGTGATTTTATTTTGAAAGCTAAGTTTTTCACTACTTTTTGTAATCAATCATAGAAGTTCTATATTGACTTTAGGATAGAAATCTTTTAAAAAAAAATGATATATAACAAACTGCAACAGATTGATCTGGATTCCAAATTTAACACAACATCTAGCTGATAGAAAAATCCACCTGCCAAGAGGGTTAAAGTCATGCTATACAGATTAATGTTCTCTTTAAATAATTATTTTTTACTAAAATTGTACTTATAATATTTCAGGAAGAAAGCCTAGTTCTAGATTTTTGATTTCATATACATTAAGTCAATTATTGTGATACAAAATATGTTGATGCTATCTGCTTCAGCATGACTGAGGCATTTATCCACTAAGGACCATGGGAGATGAAATTAGACATTTCTGTATTCACATGTGATTGTAAGGACTTGAACAATGATTAAAAATCTCATCTATGATATAGATCACATGGGTCAGACTTAAACTTATCTGTCATCTCCCCAACCCCTCTCCCAGACATTGACAGTAATTTCTTACATTTACAAAAATCAATTAGAATTTGACTGAACTCGTCATATATATCACAGGCAATATTTTCCAACGTGATTTTAACATTGGAATCACAAGATATACACGTTGTTCATACCCGCACTTGAGTAGAACGTGAAATGAGCAGAAATGTAATATTCAGGTTGTGAGCACAATGTGATATAAACGTTCTTCACACATGATATTCACCTTGCAGATAAAGCCACATGATATCAACATGATAATACAACGTGATAATCACTTTGAATATAAAGCTACGTGATATAAACATGATAATACAACGTGATATTCACTTTGAATATAAAGCTATGTGATATCAACATGATAATACAACGTGATAATCACTTTGAATATAAAGCTACGTGATATAAACATGATAATACAACGTGATATTCACTTTGAATATAAAGCTATGTGATATCAACATGATAATACAACGTGATAATCACTTTGAATATAAAGCTATGTGATATCAACATGATAATACAACGTGATATTCACTTTGAATATAAAGCTAGGTGATATAAACGTGATAATACAACGTGATATTCACTTTGAATATAAAGCTACGTGATATAAACGTGATAATACAACGTGATATTCACTTTGAATATAAAGCTAGGTGATATAAACGTGATAATACAACGTGATATTCACTTTGAATATAAAGCTAAGTGATATAAACGTGATAATACAACGTGATATTCACTTTGAATATAAAGCTACGTGATATAAACGTGATAATACGTGATATTCACTTTGAATATAAAGCTACTTGATATAAACGTGATAATACAACGTGATATTCACTTTGAATATAAAGCTAGGTGATATAAACGTGATAATACAACGTGATATTCACTTTGAATATAAAGCTAGGTGATATCAACATGATAATACAACGTGATATTCACTTTGAATATAAAGCTAGGTGATATAAACATGATAATACAACGTGATATTCACTTTGAATATAAAGCTAGGTGATATAAACGTGATAATACAACGTGATATTCACTTTGAATATAAAGCTACATGATATAAACGTGATAATACAACATGATATTCACTTTGAATATAAAGCTAAGTGATATAAACGTGATAATACAACGTGATATTCACTTTGAATATAAAGCTAGGTGATATAAACGTGATAATACAACGTGATATTCACTTTGAATATAAAGCTAGGTGATATAAACGTGATAATACAATGTGATATTCACTTTGAATATAAAGCTAGGTGATATAAACGTGATAATACAACGTGATATTCACTTTGAATATAAAGCTACATGATATAAACGTGATAATACAACGTGATATTCACTTTGAATATAAAGCTAGGTGATATAAACGTGATAATACAATGTGATATTCACTTTGAATATAAAGCTAGGTGATATAAACGTGATAATACAACGTGATATTCACTTTGAATATAAAGCTACATGATATAAACGTGATAATACAACGTGATATTCACTTTGAATATAAAGCTAGGTGATATAAACGTGATAATACAACGTGATATTCACTTTGAATATAAAGCTACATGATATAAACGTGATAATACAACGTGATATTCACTTTGAATATAAAGCTACATGATATAAACATGATAATGCAACGTAAAATTTATGTCAAGAAGACACATGGAACAAATGAAATATTATCTGTTGCACTCATTGACAACATTTTGTTTCTAAGTTATCTCATTTTGAAGATGTCTTTTTTTTGGTTCTTAATTAAAGTATTGTAAAACATTTTTAAACCGTCTTTTTGATAATAATGATTATCAGCTACCTCAGCAGTGGCGGATTTAGAAATTTTCATAAGAGGGGGCCCACTGACTGCCTAAGGGGCCTGATTCCGTCACGCTTCAGTGATTCCCTATATAACCAACCAATTTTTTTCTGAAAAAGGGGGGCCTGGGCCACATGCCCCCCCCTAAATCCGCCTCTGCTCATATTCATATTTCATTCACATGCATGACTGTGTATGCAATATTTGTAGCTGGATCCTCCATCAACTCTTATATTACTATCATTGCAATGTATTGTCCTCCAAATTATATTTTCTGGTTGTATTCAATGAAGACCCATTGGTGGCCCTAATTAAAGCTGTGTTCATGTTCTTTGGTCAGACAAAATCCCAGAAATTATTTGAATTACTAGTACCTGTACTACAAATTTGACAGTGTAAACAAGAGCACTACATTTGTAATTTAATTACTAATAAATACTTACATGATAAACAAGCATTTCCTTATGTGATATTATTCCTCTTCTGAATAATTCTTACAAACTAATCACAATCGTGAAATTTCCATATCTTATATTAAGCCTTCTATTTTCCTGGTGTCTTGTTTCACCTTATGATAGATCACATAAAATGTTCATGTAGCTAGAAATTTAAAGGCAACAGAATTATTACCATTAATCCCTGTACACATATATATATATATTACCTTGCAAGTTATTTAAAGTAAAGGAAATATCTTTTAAAAAATCTAATTATTCTAGACATAATTAAAATTTTTAAACTTTGTAGAAATATCAAAAACAGATTTGTATGATAATATGGTAAGATTCAATACAGTTTATATACTAGATGTTCATTATTGTCAATAATTCTACATATTGAACTTTGACATCAAAATTTATTAATTGCTTTTAAATACATCCATACTATTATATTAATAGTTATCAAAGGTACCAGGATTATAATTTAGTACGCCAGACGTGCGTTTCATCTTCATAAGACTCATCAGTGACGCTCATATCAAAATATTTATAAAGCCAAACAAGTACAAAGTTTAAGAGCATTGAGGATCCAAAATTCCGAAAAGTTGTGCCAAATACGGCTACGGTAATCTATGCCTGGGTTTACCTGCATGAAATAATGAACAAACACTTTCATTAACTTGATATTTTAATATACTTCAAAATGTTGTACTGTTACACAAGTGTTGGTTAAAATGTTCTCAAAATATTTGAAAAGTTAAAAGGTTTCTGACCATATAAGTACAATGTAATACAAATATTGTTTGGGTGATTTTTAATATCATATATTCATACATTTATCAAATATAATATGTGAGTAATAGAGATTTATGATGTGTCAAAAAATAGCCAGTAATTATTAGCTTTAGGTATATTTTCCATACCAAAAAAGGATAGAATAAAATTTCATTTCAATAACTGTATAAATATTTGAAATGAATTATCTTCTTATCAGTGACTTTTACTTGACTATAAGATTAGAGATTATGTCTTCAGGCTTAAATATATATATTTTTTTTAAATATATATTTAACCCCAATGCAAATTATAAGAATAAAATTTCATTTCAATAACTGTATAAATATTTGAAATGAATTATCTTCTTATCAGTGACTTTTACTTGACTATAAGATTAGAGATTATGTCTTCAGGCTTAAATATATATATTTTTTTAAATATATATTTAACCCCAATGCAACCGTACAGTGGCCCAAAGCTGTTAATTCCTGTGTCATTTGGTCTCTTGTTGACTGTCGTCTCATTGACAATCATACCACAACTTCTATTTTATATAAAACCAGATGCTCCGCAGGGCACAGCTTTATACAACTGCAGAGTTTGAACCCTGAACATTGGGGCAAGTATGGACACAACATTCAAGCTTGATACAGCTTTGAATTTGGATTGTGATTAAATAGTTGACACAACACAGGTTTCTGACACATAATGAATGTGGTTTAAGAACTTAAACTTAAAAACTTAAAATTTTAAATTGGACATTGCCTACACAGCCAATTTTGCATAGGTACTATGTATGTACCAAAAATTTGTAGTACTGGAAATATACTTTTCATATTCAGTACTATTTTGTTACTCTAAAATTATTGTGATATTTAGGTACTTGTATTTTACAGTATTAGATTTGTACTTGAAAATTTAAGTACTACATATTTTTGGTTACATTTTCAGCATTTTGATAGTATGTCTATTTTAAATCTCTTAAAATTATGATTTTCAAACATGGAATATTGTGATCCCTTTTGGTATTATTTCTGTACCAAAATTTTAAGTACAAATCAAGTACTGTAAAATACAGGTATGTAAATAGTACAATAATTTTAAAGTAAAGAAATAGTACTAAATATCAAAAGTAAATTTTCAGTACTACAGATTTTAAGTACAAAAATAGTAACTATGCAAAATTGGCTGTACGTTTTATGGTCCAATATCAAAAATCTAAATACATGGTTAGATTCAGCTTAACAAAGAAACCCCAAGAATTCAATTTTTGATGAAATCAAATAAAGTTCAATTTTGGACCCTTTAGAACTCAATGTGAACCAATTTGATAACCGGGCCTAAATATCAAAAATCTAAATACATGGTTAGATTCAGCATATTGAAGTGAAGAACCCCATATATTGAATTTTTGTTGAAATCAAACAAAGTTTAATTTTGGACCGCAATTTGGACCAACTTGAAAACTGGGCCTATAATCAAAAATCTAAATACAGGTTTAGATTCAGCATATCAAAGGACCCCAAGGATTCAATTTTTGTTGAAATCAAACAAACTTTAATTTTGGACCCCGATTTGGACCAACTTAAAAACAGAGCCTATAAGCAAAAATCTTAATACTTGTTTAGATTCAGCATATCAAAGGACCCCCAAGGATTCAATTTTTGTTAAAATCAAACTTAGTTTAATTTTGGACCCTTTAGACCTTAATGTAGACCAATTTGAAAACGGGACCAAAACTTAAGAATCTACATACACAGTTAGATTTGGTATATCAAAGAACCCCAATTATTTAATTTTTGATGAAATCAAACAAAGTTCAATTTTGGACCCTTTGGGCCCCTTATTCCTAAACTGTTGGGACCAAAACTCCCAAAATCAAACCCAACCTTCCTTTTATGGTCATAAACCTTGTGTTTAAATTTCATAGATTTCTATTCACTTATACTAAAGTTGTGGTGCAAAAACCAAGAATAATGCTTATTTGGGACCTGTTTTTGGTCCCTAATTCCTTAACTGTTGGGACCTCAACTCCCAAAATCAATCCCAACCTTCCTTTTGTGGTCATAAACCTTGTGTTTACATTTCATTGATTTCTATTTACTTATACTAAAGTTATTGTGCGAAAACCAAGAATAATGCTTATTTGGGTCCTTTTTTGGCCCCTTATTCCTAAACTGTTGGAACCAAACATCCCAAAATCAATCCCAACCTTCCTTTTGTGGTCATAAACCTTGTGTTAAAATTTCATAGATTTCTATTTACTTTCTATTTACCAAAACTCCCAAAATCAATCCCAACCTTCCTTTTGTGGTCATAAACCTTGTGTTAAAATTTCATAGATTTCTATTCACTTTTACTAAAGTTAGAGTGTGAAAACTAAAAGTATTCGGACGAAGACGACGACGCAGACGACGACACCAACATCATACCAATATACGACCAAGTTGTATAAAAACCCCAAGAATTCAATTTTGTTGAAATCAAACAAAGTTTAATTTTGGACCGCAATTTGAACAAACTTGAAAACTGGGCCAATAATAAAAAATCTAAGTACATGTTTAGATTCAGCATATCAAAGAACCTTAAGAATTCATTTTTTGTTAAAATCAAACTTAGTTTAATTTTAGACCCTTTGGACCTTAATGTAGACCAATTTGAAAATGGGACCAAAAATTAAGAATCTACATACACAGTTAGATTCGGCATATCAAAGAACCCCAATTATTCAATTTTTGATGAATTCAAACAAATATAAAAAAGAAGATGTGGTATGATTGCTAATGAAACAACTATCCACAAAAGACCAAAATGACACAGAAATTAACAACTATAGGTCACTGTACGGCCTTCAACAATTAGCAAAGCCCATACCACATAGTCAGCTATAAAAGGCCCCGATAAGACAATGTAAAACAATTCAAACGAGAAAACTAACGGCCTTATTTATGTAAAAAAAATGAACAAAAAACAAATATGTAACACATACACAAACAACAACCACTGTATAAGAAAAATGCTTCTGCACTGAAATGATCCAACCCTTTCATTCTTACAGTATTCTTTTGGAACCCTAGGCACATGCCAAAGTATATATCCTTTTTAAATAGCACCACAGAGCAGTAGCCAAAGTAGCTTTAAAGAGTCCTAAAACTATTTATATTCAATAAGATATTGAAATCAAAAGTTGATTTTAAAAATTTAGCTTTGGGCACTCTCTCTTGATCATGAAGAGCTTCCTTTATAAGGTTTGTAACGCGGCTGAAACCAGGGCTAGGGGATGTTTTAAACTTCAGTGAGGTGACAGATTTTGCACTGTATTGAAGGTCGCTGTAACTTTGAGATGAAGAACAGCAATAAAAGTGATGTTCCTTTGCTTTTTTGTGTATTTTTCTGTGCACATACTGAATTTCTCATGGATGGATACCCCATACAGTTTTCTTTTCTTAAAATTAACTGAAGGATTGATGAAGTAATTGATCAAACAAAAACGTAAAACCATTCATAAAATGTAACTGTAACCTAAAACTTACAAGTTTGACTGCAATAAAATATCTATTTGTCTCAGGCCAAATACTTTTAAGTCTTAATGATAGTCTAACCTAAAGCATCTTGTCATTATTTATTAAGCACTGTTTTTTAGATGTAACTGGAACCATACATACTATTTTATTTGGCCTCAACATTTGACATTTGTTGCAGGAGAGGCAAACAGTATAGAGGATAGCAAAGACAACTCCATGTTGTACATTTACCCAAGCTTTCATATATATATATATATATACATGATCTCTAAATTGAAATACATTAACACGATATGTAGGACATGAATAAATAGAGATTTTAGGTTAAAAAAAAACAATGTGACAGCAACCCAAAACGTCTTGTATAAAAAGTATAAATATTGTTACTTATAAACTTGAACTACAAAATTCACACACATACTTCATTTCAAAATTGTTTTTCTCCAAAAAATAATTTCCATATAAATAGTTATCCTTGAAAAAATGTAGGGTATCAAATTTATAATCCAGCTAAACAAATGTTGAACTAAAAAATATCAGTTGATCAAATAGAATTAACCTCAAACTGATATATATAACGAAATGCATACTATCTGATAAAAGCAGCTAATTATTAAACCACTCTCCACAGTTAAAGAACGGATTTCTAAATTTACTAACTAAAATTTCATTCTATACTCTTTTCAAATCAAAAATCTAACCAAGTATCTATTTTGCATAGACATTTTAACATTAATTTCTTGAGATTCCCAAGTTAAATATAAAATTTAAATACTTAGATCTTAATAATACAGAATTAAAAGTAAACTTACTTAACACTATACATGTGACCTGTTCAGGTAATTCTGTTTTAAATCCTTGTTAAACTATAGTGACATCTTTATACAACTGATTAACAAAAAAATTTAAACTGTGGAAATCAATAAGCCGTTTAACCTCAATAAAAGAAAAAAAAAATTCCATTTTACCTGTCCAAGGATAATTAGGATGATTATCCTAACAATACTTATCTTTTTGATGATAATAGAAAATATACAATACATATACGAGACTCGTATTTAATTTGACTGTTTGTTCTATACATGTAAAAAACATATCTGAAAACATTTGCTTAGCGAACTTTTGACAACGTCTTCTTTCATATCTATGGACAGTATTATATAAACTAAAAGTTAAATTATTAATGTTTAATCATACCAAAAATTGACCAAATACATTGTCCAGGCTAACACCAAAAGTCATAATTCTATTTACAAATAGATATCTAAGATAATGAACTTTAATTAACAGTAATGAAGTAATGAAGATGAATTCATCAATAAATTTTCAATTGGTTTTTGGTGGGTTTTTTTAGGGGAGGGACAAAAATGACTGGTTCTGCCTCTGATTTAAACATGTTTAAAATTGATCAGTATTGTTGAAGGTCATGTCTGGAAAAAGAAGTAAAAAAAAATCCTTATACAGTTCCATATAATTATTATAAAGTGTACAACTTCAATATATTTGCAATATTCCTGTGAAGTTTCATGGTTTTAGATCTAAGAAAACTGTAATAGGATTTGTTTACATAAAACTTAAACCCTCTTTTATAAATTTTGCTAGAAAAAAAAGTTCTAAAGTCTGAAAAATATAGCAGGAGAACAACTTCAAGATATTTGAAGTGCCCCAGAGTGGTAAACAGACCCACATGTATCATCCCTCATGACAACATATTGAACTTAGAAGGGACAACAACTTGCAGAAGAAATCCAAGATATCTGAAACAAAATAGATAAGTGGTACATGTTCTACAATTACATGGAAGAAAGTTAACAATTGTATTGACCAATATAAAGTTTACAGTACATTGGATCTTCAGTAATAAATTCATAAAACCAAAGGAAATTCACAAGCAATTATTGAATTGAATTAAATCACATTGACTATAGAGTATCTTTTACAATAATGCTTCTAAATTTAAAACCAATTTGTTTATACATTTTTAATTGTATCAATTAAAGATGAAACTTCATCAATACCTTAATCAATGTGCCATTTAAGTTGTTAACAAATCATTTTTAAAATAGAACAACTAAAAAAGTAATTTTAATGCAATCAAGATTTTACAAGAATGCACTATTGTTGTGCTAAGCTTATATAACCTCCACTAGTAATTTAAAGTATCCAGAGACAGAAAGTAATTGTGTGGCAGATTCCATAAAAGCACATCACAATTGAGCTGGTCACCAAATATTAAGTCATTCTATTGAATACTTTCCCAAAAGTATGAAGAAAAATGTTAGGGTTCATTCATCATTTTAAAAATCCAAAGTATCGGTAGACAGAAAGAAGTTATTGGAGAGATCTCAAAAATAATCAATGTTACCAGACATCGATGCTGAGTTGTTGACCAAATAAGAAATAATTCTGTGTTTTAGTTTGAGAAAAAAAAGTGTGACTAAAACATTTTCAGACAATGTGATTGCAATACATCCCTCACTTTTAGAGTGGAGCAATAAAAATAAGTGTAGTAGAAATGGCTTACCCTTTTTTGAGCACCTTTTTTTATCCTAAAACTGGCTGATTGATGCGAAATACACCATTTTCTTTTCTTTTCTTGCTGTTTTTCCTTTTATCTGTTGGCCATGGTGTTGAAGACCTGTTTGAAACTTTCTACTTAGTAAAATGCCATGTCTTAACAATATAAAAATAAGAAAATGTGGTAAGATTACAATGAGATAATTCTTTACCAGAAACCAAATGACATAGACATTACCAACTATAGGTCACTGTACAGCCTTCAACAATGAGCAAAATCCATACAGTAAAGTCAGCTGTATGCATATTGTAAAAGTATTGAAATACTTATCATTTGTAATACTGCAATCTGTTTCGAGCAGAAATTTAAATTTCCTATAAAATTAATTCCACTGAAAACAAGTCATTATATTTATGTCACATATCACTCTGCCAAACATTGTAAATAACCAGGTTAACACTAAACTAATTCTGTTTTGGGTTTTTTTCCTTTACAATAGCAGTTTATACCTATCTCATACAGAATATGATTTAATAGGCATAAACATGAAAATTAGCCAAAAATTGTCAGTTAAGGGCAATAACTCCTTGGTGCAAACTGGAAATCGGTAGATCTCGACATTCTTAGCATGTTTGCCACTACCAGATAAGTTCTTTTATAGTTTATAAGACATATGGCAATTAATGCATGTTACCCAGCTGTTCTTTTTTAGCCAAGGCAGCCATTATTCTTGACAGACAAGATTAAAATACAAAAACTTTGTGTTGGATATGCAAAGGAACAGTTCAAGACGGTTTTGCAGGTTCAGTGGAAAAGATTTTAGAAAAAGTTTACAACAACAGACCTAATAGACCTAGGAGGGCTAAACACTAGTCTTATACTGCCACATGTAAATTTGTTTTGTTGAACTGGTATTGTTTAAATTCCTGTATTTCAGTTTCCAATTTTTGTTTCCTCAACATAGTTTATTAAGTGCTAAAAGAAAACCTTTTTTTTTAATTGTCACAGATTGACATTTTGTTATTTACTTATGCTGTGTGCTATATTTTTCTTCCCATAAAATTATTTGCCTAAACCTCATTTCTCAATCTGCTGCTATTGGCCATTTTTAGATATTTTTTTTTGAAACACTAGCACAGAGGTCAAAGTGAAATATTTTCTGTTTGATAGAAAGGTTAATACTACTTTAAAGATATGTTTCAGAGATACTATATTATGTGGGGCTGGTGAGAATTTTAAAGCAAGAATATACTATAGTATTAATGTATGGACTTTTTCATATTGGCCCTGTAACATGCCCGAGGTGTTAATAATGGCCAAGGATGGTTGTAATGGCCCTGAGGCAACGCCGAGGGCCATTACAACTGTCCGAGGCCATTATTAATATCAAGGGCATGTTACAGGGCCAATATGAAAAAGTCCATATATTGATACTTTTATTAACCAACTATAAAGGCATCTTCATTCAAGAACAGTCTTCGAGTCTCGGATCCAAAATATTATACAGCTATCCACAAACTACAACAGGACCAATACAGAAAGGCCCGTTTCATAACATTTTTTATTAAATTGTTTTAATTCTTCGATTAAACAAAGAGTAGGAAACTTACCGTGAAGAAGATACAGGAAATTTTTTTCATAGCTGAACTTCTACTTGTCTTTTCGCATGGAATTTTGGTCAACATTGTGACTGTCAGATGTAATTTCTGATTTCTCATCCAAGTACTTAATTTTATGCTATTAAAATTCATTTCATCTAGCAAATAAAAAGTAGCTGGGAAGAATAAATCAGACAGTTTAACTATTCTTTAGTCTGCAATCTGAGGATTGAACAACGGAAATTAAACAGTGATAATAATCGAAAGTCGTACTCGAAAAAGGCTGTGAAATATTTCCGTTTCAAGTCGTTACAAAACAATGTGAATGAACATCATTTAAACTTGTTTTTATGATATTAAGTTTTAAAAAAAATAAAAAAATGTCACGCTTATTTAAAGAAATAAACGACATTTTGATTTAATCGATGTCCCGTTTCATCTGTTCATAATGCATGACTGTGATTTCGTAATGCACGGGTGTGATTTCGTAATGCATGACTGATATTTCGTAATGCATGACTGAGATTTCGTAATGACTGGCTGTAGCAATTTTTCCGTTCATAATAACCAGATGTTGAAATTTTCCCTTTATAAAGCATGGGCATTTCTATACATATTGTAGTAAGTTGGTTAATAAAAGTTTTTTTTGATCCTGAAGATTAAAAAAGTCAGGTCTTCAGATCATAAAACTAACAAATAAAAAACTATGCCCAACAATAAAATGAGTCAAGGTTTCAACAAACATAAATTTATTTGTCCTTATAATACACTAATTCAAACAAATATCGTTCTTTTCACAATGTTTTTTTAAAGACTCAAACTGTCAGAGCCATCTACACAGCTTCAGGTGACTTTCGTCGTTCCCAGATCATTCTATGCTTTTGTTTCATGTAAGCCTCAACAACAGTAGAGTTATATCCTAAATCACCATCTACAAAGGATGAATAAATTATACTTAAAAAAAACATGCAAGAATAAAATCCAAGTTGTATAAATCACCATCTACAAAGGATGAATAAGTTATACTCAAAAAACATGCAAGAATAAAATCCATGTTGTATAAATCACCATTTACAAAGGATGAATAAGATATACTTTTAAACACAACATGCAAGAATAAAATCAAAAGTTGTAAAATCTCAGTATTCTTTAAAAGACTTTAAAAAATGTTCTCTTCACACAAGGATAACTTTTTTTACAAGAAAAATTAGGTGCACAACCACATAGTGACATACTACCTGAGAAGTCTGAATACATTACAAGAAATGTTTTCCAAAATTTGGACTATAAAAAAAGGTTTGCAATATATTGCAAGTAATGTTTTCAAAAATTTGTACTGCAAAAACAAAGGTGTGCAAGTTTCAATGTAACAGGGTTGGGAAGGTGAGCTGTGGCTATAGTTTATTAAGTTACATTCGTGTAGTATTTTCATACATTCACATAGAACATGTGTACCAAATTGTACCAAACTACCATCATTATGACAATTGATGGAACTGTGTCCCTATTTAAAGTGTACTCAAGTCTAATATGTCACTTCAGTAATCTGATGATCATTCTATTTTGATATTTTTATTAAATTTGTTTACAATATCTGATCACTGCCAAAAATTCTATTTATCCATTTTCCAAATAAAGTTTAGTACAATTTATAAATTAGGGTAAATGAGATTCAAACTAAACCTTGATCACTGACCCTTGAAATGTGGTCCATGTGATGTGACCTCTATCTGATGGACATGTAGACATTGCGAGAAACTTATACACAAAACATAGTTATCCTATTACTCATATAAAGTGAATATTTCACATGAACAAACAATTTTTTTTCTAGAAGTCACTGAACCATAAAAATAAGGTCAAGGACATCAAACATATGACGGATGGAAAGTTTGTAATAAAAGACATCTTTACACAAGGTATGAAGCATTTCGCTTCTACCTTCTTTAAAATAAAGCTTGATCAAAATAATTTATTAGTTATCATAGAACATCTTTATAATCACTTCCTTATTTCTGTCTTAAACTTTACATGTACTGATTAAAGTCTGATTTTGTATAAATAACATAAATTGTGTAATGCTAACAAGTTCAGATTTGTTAAAAATGTTACTGACAATGAATAATGCAGTCTTCATTTTAATTAAGGTGGTACCCAACACCTTACTTAAATTGATTTGGCTTGTATAATTTTCATAAAAATTTGACAAAATATTTACTTTTTTTCAAAACAAATGAACCAATCACTTTCTCAGAAAAAAATGGTTGGATACATAGCAGTTTGACAAACAGTGGTGTAGCTTGCATGTATGCTCAGATGCTCAAGCATCCACATCATTTTGATAAAAAAAAAATTAAAATAAAAAATTAAAAAATGTATTCGTAGGAGTTGAACTCGTATACTTGTATCCAAATGTAGCAAGGATGGAGATATGAGGATAATGTCCAATCATTTCTAAAGCAGTATGCACGGTCTTTTATGTATGATCAATTAGTTTATGAAAACAAGATGTATCAATCGCAGAAAAGTGTTCTGACTTTCTGACTTCTTTCGTAAAAAGTCTATGTCGTCAGCTATGGCAAGCCCAGACAGAGGATGATGACAGGCAAACCCGCGGAGATGTCTCATCTGAAATTTGGGCCAAGCGGAGAGATGGCTTCTCAACTGACGTAGCAACGTTACTAACAACTAAACCACCATTTATATCCTAGAATCGTTTCCTCTGACTTGAAAGAAGAAGTGATAAAAACATGAATTGAAAAAAAAATAGAGTATGATAATTAATGGGCCTATATTTACCCGTTTCCATCTAGATACAAATAATATTTTTTCAATAAAAGAAGAGCCAATGCCCCCATATTGCAATTTTTTTTTTCTATCCAAGAAGCAAGAATATAACTAAAAATAATATCTAAAGAGAAATAAAAGCTTCAGAGCAAATGCAATGGGATTTCCATTATAATTTTTATTTCAAAGGGGCATAACCAGTTAAAAATATTTGATCAGGACTTATTTTTGATAATGTCAAAGACATTGCTGATGATTTAAGTTTTTTAATAAAAATCTGGAAAGAATTATACACATGAGAGTGCCAACAAGACCGAACAGACGGAGGGACGGACGCCCGATATTTCCATGTCCCCTGCAACGCGTTAAGTGAAAGAATAATCACTTCGGTTCCTATATTCTGAAGTTCCAGCATATACAGAAGTGCTGCTGTAATGGGTCCATTTTTGAGATGTCAAATATAAGATTTGGTGGAAACTTTTACATCAAATATTTATCATGTTTATGAATTGAATGATAATAGTTTTGAGAAAACAATAAAATTATGTTGGAAATATATGAATGGTTGAGTATTTTGAAATTACATAAAAACTCTAACAAGTGATGGATTCTGGGGGAGTACACGTGCAAAAAGGAAATGTCAGAAAAAGATATATAATTTTCTGCATAAAAAGATCTCTAAAAAAAAATTCGCCTCGCTTTGCTCGCCAACAGTTTGGCATCCACATCATTTCAATCCTGGCTACGCCACTGACAAACACTAATTTTGATCATTGAGGAGCTTAATATATCCTTAACAATACAATGTGATTAAAACGTTTAGCTGATTTTACAGAGTTATCTCCGTGTAGTGTTAGGTACCACCTTAATAAAAAATCTTACAACACAGGCCAGTACAAATATTGTTGTACCAGCAAAATTTTTCTTAAAGACAGATTTCAAAGTTCAAAGTTTTTTTGTGAAGAAAGATTATTTTGATGAGAGAAACAACAGTGTTTGGATACATACATTTTATAAACCAGTTTGTAGCTGCCTCCTCACTCACTGCTGCTATGGAGGCACACTTAACAGGAGCGTCTTCTCCCTCATAGTAATTACAATCTATATAACGATCTTTCAATATTCTTACAATTTTACTGTCCACCATTCTGAAAATATGAAAAAAAGAACTTGATGACTTTAATTTGTACCTATATATGAAATGAAAGGAATGCAATAACTAGTAATGAAATTGAGATTTGTTTTTAGTTTTTTTTACATCATAGTTTAAAATCTTTTGATATACATAATGCATGTAATATTTACTTACAGTACCAACACACAGTGTTCCAGCTAGCATGAAATGGAGGGGCGCCGCGCCCCGCCCCCGAAATTTTGCGCCCCTCTGCCTTTTTTAAGCGCCCCTGCGCCCCTCTGTGCCCTTTTGAAAAAAAGTTTAAAAAACAATCTTTTTTCCTCATATAGTCGCCATTTTGTTTAGTTCTTTATACACACACTTCATTAAGACAACAGATTAAAATTGTTGACACTTGTTACCTGATTATAATCACCTATTTGATTAGAGTCAATTACTTAATCAGGTGAAATTTACGACCCTGTCTAATCCCTTTACCCTGAAGCACCAAACATCGAAGTTAAATGAATTGATTATTTTAACACCTGACGATGCAAAAGATAATTTATAAAATAAATGTGAACGGTGTTCATTTCTATTGTATTTGTTATTTATTATGTCATTTAAAAAGAATCATTCCAATAGGTCAAAATGCATGAAACATGATGTAACTTTGACCTCCGTAGCAGAGTTCAAAAAATTTATGGGTCACTGAATATTCACAATTCAGATCGTTTTTGTTTTGATGTTTTTATTTTTTAAACTAATCTTTCAACCTAGTTTTAATCCAGAAGAAAGTAAAAACATTGCTTGACTGTACCTTAAGTTGAATATCTACATCCAAATTAGATTAATTAAAACTGTAATCCATGATCACAAATTTGAATGCTTTGTTTACAATTGTTGAAAGCCATGTGCTTTTTGGTGGGAACATTCGGGAAACCCCTTATTAACAGGAAACAGTTACATTTCATTGTTATTTATAGACAGTAGGAATTTCATTTTGGAAATCATTTTGATTACAACTGCTAAGATTCATTCATGAAAAATTATAATAATTTCTTGGGGTGAAACTGATAATACTTTTTTATTAAAATAATTTACATCTAGGGGTATGGAAAGGGGGGCTGTTTTTTTTTGGGGTTTTTTTTCTCAATAATATTACAAATATATATAAAGTTCACCAGTCTGAAAATACATGGTTAAATGGATTTTATTTCTGAAAAACTCATGTTTATTTAATTCCTTTATTATTTCCATCATAATAAGAAACAAGCTACATGTATACGGTATTTCAAACATATATTTTTGGCTTTTATATAAGAACATTCAAGACTATTAATATGTATGTGCCTGCAGTAAAAACAAACCTGGTAAGGCCTAAAAAAATTCTACAGGGCCCTTGAAAAAACTTTTGGATCCAGGCTGGCCTTCAGAGAAAATGTTAAGTATTGTTCCTGACTGTATTGCAGATTTATGTGAAGTTTTTAAACTGACATGCACAATTCATTTCACAAGTGTAATAAAAATAATTCTACAAAACAAGGCAGCGCATCGCGTTGCAAATTCATCTTAGACCCACCATGCATCAAGAAATATGTCTTTATGTGGTAATATTAAGTATTTGATTTTTTTCAGTGAGAACGCGCTAAAGTGCCCTTTTTAAAAACGCGCCCCTCTATTTTCAAATCCTAGCTGGAACACTGAACACAAATACCTGAACAGTTCTCATGGACAGGATCTTTAATTTGTTTGGACTATCTTAAATCTACAATCAATGTCAAATTTCCATAATGATACAAAAATATAAAGATATGACACACAACCACCACTTTCAAACAGGGATAAACTAGCTTTTTGATTCTAAAAATTGATAAATAAATTAAGCATTGACTGCCAAAGATTGGCCAACAACTCCTTGTCTCCTGACAACAATTCTTTTTTTTCAAAACACATGAAGATATGAAATTAGGCAACCACTGACAAAGTCCTTGATTGTGGCAAGGTTAAACTAATAATTACTATACTCTAAAATCTCATCCCTTTACTGTTTCAATCTCATCCAATGGACTTACAAAAGGTTCAAGAAAGAACACACAGTTGACTCTCATTGTCTCAAACTAATTTCAAACTTCATGTTCTCTCAAATTTAAATGTATGTCTATCCCGATTTAAAGATTTACCTTATATTTACTCCTGATGTCTCAAAATTCTTGCAATTTCAATTTGTTTTAGTCACTTGCAGTCAGTCGGATAAACTTTTATGTAACAAGAGTGAACTGTATGTTCAAATATATGACAGAAAAAGTACTTTAATTTTTTAGTTATTTTTTAGTTATATTCAAGTAAAATATAAACAAAAACAGGAGTACCGATACAAAAAAAACGATATAAATCATATAATGGTCACAGTTACCAGTGGATATGATGTCATGACCATTCTTCCTTCTTCTAACGTAGATGAACTTACTTGTCTCTTTTCCACTGTTCCTGTGCTTCGTATATACATGCTGTTTCATTTACATCACACTGATCAATTGTTGGTACTCGGTTAAACCTTCTGTGGTAGTATGGGTACTTTTTCTGGAATGGCTGAACAAATGTTTCTGTAATGATAAAAAAATTCTTTACAGTGTACAACATATATTAGTCTGCTTAAGAATTCAAATATTTTAACATTTCAGGCTTTCAATTTTTATGCTGTTGAGGGTTCCTGATAAAAGTAGATTCAGAAAAGCATGCAAGACTAAAGTGGCAGATTAAGAGGGCTTACACACATCCCCCTTTTTAGATTGGAATATAGTATCCTTTTCTAACATAAACTCATACTCACTTTATGCAATTTTGCCTCCACTTTAAAAATATCTGGAAAACCCCCCTGCTTTGGACACAACAAATGTATATAGAACTAGTGTTATTTTCATTCTGCTAAGACTAGCCGTCACAAAACAATCATTACTTGACAATTACATTTAATGTGACATACAATTCAAGAATCAGAACTGAGATAAGTATACCTTATAAATATAAAACAGTTGAGATGATATTTTTTTCTTTCTAATCAGTCGTTACCAAATAGTCTCCAAGAGTCCAAATACTGTGAAAGTACTTTAATTTTTGGGTTTGATTTAAGTGGTTTGAGCAAAAGTTATGTGTTCATTGGTTTTTAAATTCATGGATTTTGGTTTTCTTAAAAAAAAAAAAGGAGAGAAGAATTGAGGCCATGATAACCACATGTTATATTGTATTTTATAATGATTTTATGACATTGCAAAATAAGATGTTCATTTTAACTTACTATATTGTACATGTCATTCGTCTATAAAAACGGACAATGTTCAGCAAATTTAAAGTAAAATAATTGATTTCAGAAACAAGCCAATTCATCTATGCTTACAAATTGCCTCGATTGAAGGAAATTGCAAAGTAAACATTTAAATTTTTGCACACATGTAAATCATAGTAATGACACTAGTTAGCCCAAGATCGAGTGATCAACAGATAATTAGAGACTATCAAAGGTGTTAATTAGGCCATAAACATGTAACTTAACATGCTTAAAGAGAACAGTTACATAAACAAATGTTATAAATGTACATTGAATTGTAATATTTATTCTTAAGCATGCCCAACCTGAAATTACTAACTATGAGGCTAAAAAATAACACTTTATCCTAGCAAATCATGACCAGAAATCTGACTTTCATCAACATGATCAATAAAATTACAAGTTTGAGCTTTCTACAAAGCTGTGGACCACATCACTCTATCCTATATGGTAATATGGGTGTATTTGGTTGTTGATTTAGTATTGGAAATTTGGTATTTTTTAGAAATCGATTGATATAAAATGGATTTGTAAGACTTGGAATATCAATTTTTGACAAATTGTATATATATTTTTTTCTGCTTGAAAACAATTATGTGATTGTGGGTGCATTGGACAAAATGTGAACTTTATTGAACAAAATAAAGTCATTACAAAGACTGTGATAATTAAACTTATTTATACAAAATTTATTTTACACATTTTATTAAATTTACAATTGTAATTCAAAGTTGAGGTGTAATGGGATATGTTTCAACTATTCTGGGAATGTTATGCACAAACCTTCACAACATTAACTTATAACATAATGTTGCTACGCCAACCACAACTGTATATTTCTTAGTCATTATTAAAATACTATCTGAATAATCAAGTCTTGCTCATCAGATCTTTAATACAGGAACCCAAAGGCATTTTCATTTGATTATACCATAATACATGTAGCTGGGAACAGTATATCTAACAATATATATGTTCCTTGTAATAGGTACTTCTATGAGTAAGCATGAAAATTAACTATAATTGTACACTTGAACACTGAGGTCAAAACATGGAAGCATCTTGAGTTTACAAACTTGGTGAAGCAGGAAACAAAAATATAGATTGGCATTTCAACATTTGTGCAAGAAACATACACAGAAACTTCTCTTAGTTGATTAAGAACATTTAAATTGTCACTAAATATTGTTGTATCTTTTTGAGGGATAGACTGCAATGTCTTGTTGTACAATCAGCACTAGGCAGTTGTAACATTTACCTACATTTTCTACATTTACATGCGATCATGCTATAGGCGCTTTTTGACAGGATGCAGCCAGTTACGACTCCAATCAATGAAAATCATTACCTCATGGATCAAAATTCTCTCTTAATCCACCAACAGTGGAGAGGAGGGGAGTGGATCATAACTATTGTCCTAGGCTAGTGAAGATGAACACAATGGCTTCCAACACGATGAAGGGTAGTCGTCTTGAAAAAAAATAATTTAGCAAAGCATGCAAAGGGAGACATATAGCTCTAAACATGTATGCCAGTCTTGGATTTGGGAAAAAGGGGGGGGGGGGGGGGGTAAAGTTTAAAGACGAAGAGTAAAGACTTAAGGTTCATGTGGACCCTATGGCTAAAACGGCCTTATTCTCACCTCAAAATTTACTCTCAGTACAGATAAACATGTGGATCTGTAAACAAATTCAGGCATAGCATGCCCTAGATAAATAAATTTCAAAATATATACGTTTATGTTTAAGAAAAATAAAATACGGTAAATTTTAATGGATCTAAATATCCAGAACGTTTGATTTACAATGTAAATTATCTGGAAATTTGGGTCTGTCAAATCTTAACAGATTTTAAATTTTATATTCACCGGAAGTGAAGTTTCGTTGGTAATTGTGGGAAGTCATTTCCAAACAAAAAAGTATTTCCCCACTTCAAATGGAATTGTATCTTATTAAATCCTTTCTTTTGAATATTTCTGGAAAAATTTTACATCAATAAGCACAAAAAAGGTAGGACTTTGTAACTATGTAAAAATTTCTAACCGGCAATGAAAATTTCTTGTCAAATTTAGGTGTCAAAGTTCGCCCCAAAATTTGCCCTCAAACTCCAGACGTAAAAAATGGCTTTGAACAGCATTATGACGTAGTAGGAAGGCGTCCCAGAAAAAATTAAAATAGCCTTGCCAGATTATTATTTGGGCTACCCCACAGGTAATAATTGAAGTGAGCGATATTGATTGACATGGACAATAATTGGTGATTTTAACTGTGTACCTGTCAGAGTGGACCATATCAAGGGGGTAGCAGTCCTTTGCGCCAATTACTGTTTTTCAGGGGTATCATTTGCGCCAAATTTTATTTTCAAAATGTATCATTTGCGCCAATTTACCTGTACATATATCTATCATAAATATTAATGATTACTATATATGTATTCTTATTTTTGCCCCAAAAGGTATCACATGTTAGGAGATATTTCACCATAAAGACGAGTTTCTGAAGAGAATTAAATGACTTAAGCAGCATTAGACAGTTAATGTACAGAGAGAGAATAAAAGTATTGCTTTGCTTAACAAAGATATGCCAATATAGAAAATAGAAGTTTTTGCTCTTTATGTTTTAGCCACAAATGTTGATGACACAGAGCTTTGTTCCCACCATGCGTATGGGCTTTATTATTATTATGAACAATAATTAACTTTTTTATGGAATTCATCCTTCAATGTTTGTGTTTTTGGACAATAAAAAGAAGTTAAAAGCTACTACATACATTAAATTGGGAAGTACCCATGCAGCAGCAGTAATAAAAACATATGTTTCAGAAAAGGAATCATGTGCCGTGTTACACTGCCGGTTCCAAGTCGGAATAAAGGAGTAAGGAAGTAATTTTCTTTTAACTGACGCAATCGTATGTTTTATTTTTGGCGCAAATGAAACCATCTAATTTTAAAACATGTGGCGCAAACGTAGCATTTGAGAAAAAAAGTTGTGGCGCAAAATGACGCATTTTTGGCGCAAACGGATCTCTCCCATCAAGGGAATCTCAAGTGTTTGTTAATTTTATCACCTTCTGCAGGACCGAAAAAAAGTGCACGGCACAATCCAGTTAAGGGAGCTACCATTTGATTTTTATGGGGGGGCTAGGATGAAAAATTTTGTCCTGCTTTTTTTTTTAGTTGTAATCTCTGTCCTGCCTTTTTATTTTTTACTCTATTCGGTCCTGCCTTTTTTTTTACTAGTTTATCCTGACTTTTTTTACACAAATTGTCATCCTGCCTTTTTTTTTAACAAGTTTCTCATCCTGCCTTTTTTTTTTACTCAAAACTCCTGTCCTGCCTATTTTTTTCAAATTTCATCCTAGCCCCCCCATAAAAATCAAATGGTAGCTCCCTAAGTTATGAATTTTCTAAATCATACAATGCATTTGAATTCTATTTATCTAGAGCATGCTCATTATGCTATATGCCTTAAAACTTTTCCAGATACACAGGTTTGTCTGTACTCTGAGTAAATTTTGAGGTGAAAATACGGCCATTTTAGCCATAGGATCCACATGTACCTTAAGGATTATATACCCTTGTGTTGATTCAATGCTAAACCTATGGAAATTTTATAGAAAATCCACAGCCTTTATCCTTGCACTATCATATTTAGCAATTTGATGACTGATAGATATAGGATTATTGCGTGTAGTGCTAGCATTGATTTCAATAAAACAAGTTTATTAATGTAGTTATTGGTAAAAACAAATCAAAATATGGAACAAATCAAGTACACCTTGTAGGGTGCACTTAACTTTGGTGACTCAGCAGAGGTATTTTGGAATTTACAGGTTGGTTTGAACTTTTTGTAAAAAATAAACACTAGCACATCATAGAAAAGCAAGTGAGTAATCTATGTTTCAAATTTTATAACAAAAATCTCTGTATTAAAGGCTGTGGATTTTCTATAAAAATCTTGGTTTATTTGCCACAAAGTATTCTTTTTCTATTAAATGAAATAAAACAGTAAATAATAATGCTTTGCATCAAGTTTCCCCTTGGTGTATGTACAAAATGGCCTATCTCTATTATTCGTTATATCTGTATCTCAGATCTGTAGTTTTGATACAATTGAAGTTTGAAAAATTCGTTCAAAAATGGCTACAGAAGGTATCATAAACCTTAAGGCCTCAGATCACAATTAATTCCCTTTGTTCGTGGTCTAGGAATATAGTTCCCAATTATTATATGGGGTATTTCTTCCCAAGTAATCTGTCTACTGTTTTCTTTGAAATGTTTACTATTTGAGTGGTCCTATCAGTTGCATATATATTGAAATAAGTAAAACATGTGGAAAAAAATGATTGTTGAAAGTGAAAGTAGTGATTTGGCCAAAATGAAAGTAGGGTAGAAATCAGCCTTCGTCATTTATTCAAGATTCAAATCCTACCATTGGCATGCTAATAGGGCCCTCAAAAGAAAAAGCACTGATGGATTGTACTGGGACAAGCATATTTAATTATTTTATTAGAATAATAATGGTCTATAAGCAGTTAAATTTATTTCATGTTTGTGGTGGTGCAAATTTTTTAATTCAATTCGACTTTAACTAAAAAAATGCATTGTAGCCAAGGGGAAGAATAATTGTGTTCTGAGGCCTTAAACAGTTAAAAGTATACTATAACAAAACCGACTTTCCGTGCCTGATATGACAAATTATTCTTCCATACTAGTTAAAGAAGACAACTCATTTACCCTTAACCCAAGATGTTGGACCATCAAGAATTTTGTACATTGCCACCAGACCACGATCTACTCCTTTTGGGGACCTTTCCTCATTATTAGCCATTTCATGCAGTTCATCCACAGATACGAATCCTTCATAAATGACCTTCACCGATACCTTTTCTGTTTTACGGCATTACCCTGGAATAAAATACCATATATAATGAGGTCATATAATAAAATGAACAAATGGGAAGAAACAGTTTGGGTTTGAATGCTATAATCGAGCGTATAAAACGTTATTATTTAGTTTAATAAGTGTTGCCCTTTATCTGATTGTCGTAATGGTGAGGCCGTAAGCTTGAAGGGTAAATTACGGAAAATATTTTTTTTTATATGTATCTTTTTGATTACTTTAGAAAAGGGAAATACAGTTATGACTTAAAATTTTCTTGAAGTTGATTTTTTCATCTTCATTGATGTAATTCAAATATTCTCTATGGAAAGTTTGATGATTTATATTTCCTTATTGCACCTCGTCTGTGGGAAAGCGGAAGTTGCCGTACACATCATCTTTCTTTTTGCATGCCGAATTCAGACGATGGTAACGTGTACTTTCTATCCGTTTAAATCCATTCATTTTCCACGATATAAATGATAATTTTATAGCCTCATTTACAAAATTAAACATCTAATTACATCTCTATTAGTTTTGATTTAAATTTGAGGCATATTTTATATTTAAAACTGTCCTCGCGCTGATGTCTGAAAACTGAATATTTACCATTTGCCGAAAAAGTTGCAACTTCACTTGTGTCCCTCTTTGATTATAAGTATATCTTTAAAACCGAGTACCAAGTAGAGCTTTTACTTCGAGTGTAATGTTATTTATATTACCAATTTGTTTGTAGAAAATAAACCCGATCCATTGGTTCTTTAAAGCAAGACCAGATAAATATAAAATTTACCCCATTCTCGTTAACCAACTCTCCTAATATAATGAAAAAGGTTCAATTCCAGACAACTCGCCCAACTAAAATTATTCGCTTGAACTTTTGACAAATTTCAATCACTTTCCATTGAGGTAGTCCAAATAATTGTGACGTCTGGCAAGGCTATTTTAATTTTTTTCTGGGACGCCTTCAATGTGGGATCAAAAAAAGTCAAAATCGAAAAATACCCACAGCAGACGGCATGATTATCTGGACTACCATTGAGGTATCAGATATTATTTTGTTTTATGATGTTGAAATTTTACTGGAAGCTGTATGGTATCCAGTAATGGCAGACAAATAGCGATAAGGTGTATTACAGAGCATATTAAAGGACTAAAGAAATGCTATCGCTCAACAACTTTTGTACCTGTTAGTCTTGAGAGATGACAGTTTTGAATATTGCTGAGCTCATAAAGTCCATAAGCAAAGTTGTTAAGTGTTTATGTAGCTCTTCCTGGACATTGTCAATTCTTTAATTTGGCTGTCTTGAGTGCTGGCCAAGTACTTCTCAATCTGTTGTGAATTTCAAACACTGCATTGTGGCTTAAACATGTGTAACAGAACTATTTTTTTTTGATACATGTATGACTGCAATATTTTTTTTAAATTTGGTCGTATGTAAAGAGAAATTGAATGTACATGATATCTGTATAAAATAAATTGTTGATTCAAATTGTAAGAAGTTTTATTTTATTTTTATATTTTCAGTCTCATAGAAAATTCTCGGCTCCTCGGCACGGTTCTAAAGGCTTCCTCCCCAAGAAGAGGGCCAAACGTCACCGTGGAAAAGTGAAGTCATTTCCCAATGATGACAAGAACAAGCCAGTTCATCTCACAGCATTTATTGGATACAAGGCTGGAATGTCCCATATTGTCCGAGAAGTTGATAGACCAGGATCCAGTATGTTGATTTTAAAGTTATTTTATAGTTAATATAAAAGGAATATTATGAGACTACATTTGTAGTAAGGACATGTATTAAATCAAGTACCATAAGTGTTCTTCCTGGAAGGTTTTTGAATGCAAAACCTTGCTATTCATATCCATATAGTTTCTAATTTCCCGTGCCTTCCTTAATACTTTTACCCGACAATATCAAATATCAAGGTAGTTATTTACAAGCTTTTCAAATGGTATAAACATTTCACTGATGGAAACTAGATCTGTGACAATTTTGTAACTTATTCTCATAAGATTCAATAAAATGCCAGCTACAATTTCGCAAACGATTTCAGATGATTGATGGGGCAATCACCAGTGCTTCTGCCCACAAGTCAAATGCAGTCTTCACACTGAGTGGCAGCCCAGGCTGGTAAAATTGCTCTTGGGCCTGTTAAAATCATATCTACAGGCCAACAGAATCTTAACTAAAAAAATTCAAAAATTGAGCTCCGGGTCTGTATAGATTTTGAAGTTCATCGTGAAGACTGCAAATGACATTTTTCCTAGACTGGGACTTTGGACTACTCATTGAGTCTTGTTCAGACTATTTTGATGAATATAAAATTTAATAAATCATGTGGTTATTTTAAAGTTGATTTATCAGGTCAGGAATAACCACCAATTGGTGGATTATACCTCAATTGACGTATAATCCACCAATTGACATATAATGGTATAGACCAATTGGTGTATAATTCATTGTTTTTCAAAACAAATTATTCTACCAAAATGGAGCATTGTTTTCTTAAAACCATATTATGGTATGAAAACTTGTCAAACATTTCTAGTTTAGTATAGTGACATAACATATTGCATTTAATCAATAATTGTATTTGCAGTTTCTTCTATTGTTATCTTGTCAATTCTTGATTGGCAAATTTACCTGTAATCACCTGTCAATGGACATCATTATTGTCTGCAGTCATGTGATCATGAGTACAACTCCACAGGTGAATGGAGCTCTTTGTTAATACTTGACTTTCATTATCTAAAGTCAATCATGGTCAATAGTACAAATGTTTCAACAAAAGAATTGATGTACACATGCATTCTCAAGAGATGCAGCAGGCTTTGACAAAACTGAAACTTTCGGAGGACTCAATAAGGGTCATAAAATAGGTTGCAAGTTGCAAAATCATGCTCCTATCTCACACTAGCATTTTATTACAAAACATTTGCATTATACGTCAATTGGTCTATACCAATATACCTCAATTGGTGGATTATACGTCAATTGAGGTATAATCCACCAATTGGTGGTTATTCCTGACCTGTTTATACAAACTGACATTTCAATTTTATTTTATAGAATCTCACAAGAAAGAGATCGTAGAAGCTGTAACTATTTTGGAAGCACCACCCATGATGGTTGTAGGTGTAGTTGGATATATTGAAACTCCAAGTGGTTTAAGAGCATTTAAAACCATCTTTGCTGAACATCTTAGTGAAGAGTGCAAAAGACGTTTCTACAAGAATTGGTATGAACAAAAGTTCTTTATATATTGCTGTAAAAATGATACTTCACAGAAATTTATGAAACAACACAGGGCCTAGGTGTGTGATCTCTGTCATTATCTCTATGGATTTTCATTTCTCACAATTTTATTATTTAAAAATTCCAGAGCAATTGAAAGACATATTTTGGAGTTTGTTTCTCATGGAAATCATTGTTACCAGGGAATGTAGTTTTGAAAATTTCCAATTTGAATGATTGTACAGAGGGGGCCTTTATACTAATTGATATTAAAGCTACAAGTCAAAATCTAAACACTAGTAGAACAGACTAGATGATTAACATATAGTATATCTGTCTAAAGGTGGTTGAAAGTTCAGGATTGATATACATATAATTATACATTTATTGAATAGAACTGATTTGCTAATTTGTTTTGTGCACTCTTTCTTTTTCAATATTTACAGGTGATTGATGCCACGAGATTGACAGTGTCTCATTATCAATCACTAGGAAAGTGGCTCAACTTGAAGCTCCTCTTGGTTTTAAACCAATGAGCTTGTTACAATGACGTTTCCGCTCATGAATATAATTTCATGATGAAACGGTTCATATTTATTTAAGGTACCGATCAAAGAAGAAGGCATTCTCCAAGTCTGCCAAGAAATGGCAGGATGAGGCTGGAAAGAAAGAGATAGAGCGTGATTTCAACAAGATGAAGAAGTACTGTAGAGTCATCCGAGTCCTTGCACATACTCAGGTAAGGCAATTATTTCGACACAAAATGTAGATACAGTGCAGTCCAGTGTATCCGCGCACCCAAGACTTGTGATTTCACTTTGTTCAACTAATAAAACCAACAATTGGATAATACTTTTATTTCATAAAATCTTCTGTTTGTATGGTTTCACCTTTAAGATTTTGTGTAATGTATGTCCAAAATTAGGGGAACCCTGTTCTGAGAGTTCCTCAAATGTCTGGTGATATGGTGCATGCCTTCCAAAAATATCTTATTTTGAATAAAGGAAAGATTTTCTACTACAAAATTTGGCTGAATGTTAACCAAGCACACTGCCAAGGATACATAGCAAAAGTTATTTCCATCTGATATAAATTTGACTTAAATAACACGAATTTTATCTGATGAGGCCAAATAAAAATATATGTGTGGTTCCAGTAACCCTACCGTCCCTACTTTTTCGGCTGAAAAATAGCCTACCCTAAATATTTTATTGTCATTTTTCATTAAGCACTGTTAAAGTCAGAATGTTGCTCCCATAGACTCAATTTAAAAAAAAAAACATAAAATAAAAAAATATCCCTACCTACCTTAACTTTTTTTCAGATGTAACTGGAACCACACATACTTTTTTATTTGGCCTGATGTAATTATTTTAATCGAAATTGGCCATATATTGTAAATCAAGGGATTGGAGTTGTTTATTTGATGAAATCCGCTAATGCGCTGCATCACCAGCCGCGGGGACTGGGGACTCCACTGTACGTCTTTAAAGAAACACCACAGTAATCTTAATTTGTGGTAGCGAGCTGACTGAGTGCAAGAGGTCTGGTTTAAATACCTGGTGCAGTCTAACCAAAACTGCACGTTCAAAATGACACAGGTTACATGACAACACTCGAGACATAATAAATGTAAGAACTATAGAAACTTGTTTCTAATTTCTGGATAATAGACTTGTAAAGTAGAAAAAAATCATTGAAAAATACAGAAATAAAAACACAGTGAGAGAAAAAAAATCTAAATGATGTGTTATTACCAGATAGGCCCATTCTAGCATTTGAATCTAATACAGCATAGCATAAACATCAAAATATTGATCAACCCTAAATGAAAATATCATTCTTTCTATTTTTGGTGGCATGATTTACGTTGTGGTGCTTAGCTTATATAATATAGTACTGAACATTGTCTTTATTGCAGACCAAGTTGATGAAGAAACGTCAAAAGAAAGCCCACATTATGGAGATCCAAGTTAATGGTGGTACCATCTCCCAGAAAGTAGACTGGGCTAGAGATTACTTTGAAAAGAGCATCCCAGTAAAGAATGTGTTTGCCCAGGATGAAAACATTGATATCATTGGTGTAACCAAGGGTAAAGGAGTAAAAGGTAAGATTGTAAACAAAAGAAAGGTGTTGAATAACATTGTTTCAAAAAGTTTTAAAATCCACTAGTACAGAAACAAAACTTGTCCCTCTATATGGCTACAATTTTTTTTTTAAATTTTCACCTAGTCCAAATCAATAATTACTAGTCTGGGGCACAAGACTAGTGGCTAACAGTGCAGACTGGTACAAGTATTACAGTAGCTTTCTTTTAAAGAGACTGTTTATTACATCAGTTCAAATCATGAAGAATTTTGTCATATTTAATATAACATCTGTTGAACTTGTATTCTTAGATTGAGTTTCTGTTAAATCTGTCTCGTGACTACTGAAAGATCCACTCGTGTTAAAAGGATAAATGCAAAAATATCAAAAGTATTGGTAAAGCTCTCTGTGACAACTCCCAACATTATCCTCCAGTTTAATATATATAATGTATTATGTTAATAGGTGTAACATCCAGATGGCACTGTAAGAAATTACCAAGGAAGACACACAAAGGTCTACGTAAGGTAGCCTGTATTGGAGCTTGGCATCCAAGTCGTGTCCAGTTCACTGTGGCCAGAGCTGGACAGAAGGGTTACCATCACAGGACTGAAATCAACAAAAAGATCTATCGTCTTGGTGATGGATACCACACTAAGGAGGGCAAGCTTATCACAAGCAATGGTTCTACTGAATATGATGCTGATGAGAAGCCAATCACTCCAATGGGAGGATTCCCTCATTATGGAGAAGTATCAAACGACTTTGTCATGGTTAAGGGATGTTGTGTTGGACCCAAGAAGAGAGTTGTCACACTTAGAAAGGTACATTTTATTTAAACTTCAACATCATTATGAAAAAAAATGGAATTGCTGTCAATGAAGAATAAAACAAGTATGTGTTAATATTATAACACTGTGTTATATACAGTTAATTATTTTTGTTAAATTTGAGAATCAATCAATGATGAAACACATGGAAAGTATCCCTGCCGGGATACTCTGAATTTGATGAAGATTTCACCCATGTTGCCTTCCTTCTGATGATTGATTCTTGAAATACATGTCAATTTTAAATACAGTTAAAATAAATACTATCTGGGAACACATGCACATTGTTGCTTTACAATAGTATATAAATTTACATTTTATGTTTGTTTCTGTTTACAGTCTCTCTTGGCATCGTTCAAAAAGAAGCAAATGGAGAAGATTGACCTGAAATTCATTGACACCGCCAGTAAATTTGGTCATGGACGTTTCCAGACATTCAAGGAGAAACACAACTTTATGGTAGGTTTAATTGTATACTTTCAGGCATCATTATTTAAATAGATATATGAAGATGTGGTGCGAGTCCCAATGAGACAACTCTCCATCCAAATACAATTTTTAAAAGTAAACCATTATAGGTCAAGGTACAGACTTCAACACAGAGCCTTGGCTCACACCGAACAAAAAGCTATGAAGGGCCCCAAAATTACTAGTGTAAAACCATTCAAACGGGAAAACCAACGGTCTAATCTATATTTAAAAAAAAAACGAGAAATATGAAGTAAACACGATAAATAAAGGGGGTAAAAATAAGTTGTAGGGAGTTGCAATATAACCCTTGTTAATTTGGAGCTGTTAATCTAAATGATGAAACACGTGGATGATGTCCCTGCCAGGATATCCTGAATTTAGTGAAGATTTAACCATGTTGCCTTCCTTCTGATAGATTAACTATTCAATTGTTGGGCTTTCACAAACACCAAACCAGGCAAAACTACAGATTACTAAAATGATTTCGGTAATACTTTACAAAATCACTATATAAACGTACATATTTATTACATTTAAGTGTTGTTTTATTTGCATTTCTCTTGTAAACAGGATGATACTCTTATTTAAAAAGTATCCACCATGCTCACCTGCATTTCTAATATATGTGTTTTCCTATTTTAGGGTCCACTCAAGAAAGATGCTGTAGCAAAAACAGAGGCTTCTTAGAAATGGGACATTTCAAATGAATAAAAATTCTGTGATGTAATTGTACATGTCCATTTTTGTAAAAGTTTACTCGTCAAATAACTTCGTTACTAGTGACACATTTTTATATTGGGCCAGTTGAAGACCAATTGGTGGCCTTTTGCTGTTGTCTGGTCATTGATCAGGTTGTTGTTTCTTTGACATATTCCTCATTTCCATTCTCAATTTTAGTTGAGTCGTTTTAATAGTGTTGCTATAATGACTATATATGTTCTCATTTGTATGCAATATATACTACTGGATGTTAAACACCAACAAATGAAAAAAATTATCAGTTTATCAATGTGCATGTGGTGTGATTACCAATGAGATGACTATAAATCAGACCAAATGTTGAGGGGTCACCTATTGTATTTTTTACTCATTTCCTTCAACAATTTGAGAGAGAAAACCACCTACAGCATTATGAATTACCAAGAAAAGACCAAGGTATGCAAGTCTGATTTAGAAAAATTATATACAACAGCAAACGAAATAGTGTAAAGATTATGTATCCAGGCACAATGTACACCAGTCACTGCAACTTAACTCGAAAAATTGCAGTTGGTATAAATCTATCCCCACACAATGAAAAAGTTGCCAACAAGAAAAAAAATTGTCAAAGATGTTTTCAAATCCCCATTGATATGACATGATTTGGCTTCTTTGCTTTAAATCTACAAGTTTGCCCGATTGGCATGCCGCAGTAGGATTGAACAAATATATGGCCGGGTCTTTGTTGCTGTTTTCCAAATTGAAATAGAAATCCGATGTAATTAAATGCCAATGAACAATCACAGATTGTTAAAGTAAGCCATGAGAACTTCAAATCGGAAATCACAGATTGTTAAAGTTAGCCATGAGAACTTCAAATCGGAATCAATAGACCACAATTGAGCGTATATATGTTGTGGCATAAATTCTCGTTTATTTTGCAACTTGTCTTGACACTTCAGAATTGACTTACTACTGAAGGATAGGTTTGAATTGTGGTATACAGTATTCAAGAGTTCCCGGTCATAATGTCCAGTGGCAAATATTTCTGCCATCACCTCAAGTTGTAAGCAGCTGTATGGGTTTAATATGCATTAATCAATATTCAAATTTTGTCCCATCAAACTTGGGAGGATCCTTTCATCAACTACGAGACCAAATGACTTTCTTCGGTCTTGCATCATTTTTCTTGAAATCCTCTAGCAATAGTTAGGTTATATTGTAATCACTGTATTCATATAGAGGGGATTGAGGTAAGCAAGCTACAAGAAACTGGATTGGCTTACAATTTGAAACAACAAACGGTATTCTTTTACTTTGATATAATAATGTTTTTCTAATTACCGAATGGTGTACGAGTATCTTGATGGGCCATGTCGTTTGTACCTTGTAGAAAGTTTCCAAAAACACTTGTAAAAAAGATGTGGTATTAATGCCAAAGAAACCAAAATGACAAAAATTACAACTAGAGGTCACCATTAAAAACTAACGGGCTTATTTATATAAGAAAATGAACGATAAATCACTGAATTGAAGGCACATACATACATTAATTAAATTATTATGATAATGCGGCGGATCCCAACCCTTTCCTTGACCTTGGACAGTGGTATAAGAACGAACTATAAAAATCAGTTGAAAAATTCTTAACGGGTACTTGTACATCCCAACAACAAAAAGACACTAGGAACAGATCTGAGAGAACTAACAGCTAGTCGTGCATCTAAGACTAAATTATCAATCCGTACACATCCAACATTCAATGGATTTAGTGTAAAGGAGTCATAAACAGTCTGAGAAAAACATAACCTTCTGCAATGCCAAGATACAGGTATCGACAGATTATAGACCTTGTTTCGCTATATGACTTAATTTTGATTTCATAGTTCCATTAAACGAAACATTGCTGTCACGTTTACCTAACAAAAACAATGGACTAAAAATAGTTATCAAAAATTCTATTACATGTAAAAAGAATTTGCCACCGAACTTTTTTTTAAATGATTCATTTAGAATCCTATCAATCAGTCCTCAATCATTTCCGTCAACAAAACTAGTATTTGAAATAATTAAAAAATCTTAAAAGTTCTTGTGTGGGAAAAACTGATGCCAAACTTGAGTAAACAACATCCTGCCATAGGATTTACAAGTGAAGTATCACTGAGATATAATAAACTAAAGTGTACAAAAATGATGATAGAAAATCATTTGACCGATACATAGTTGCCAAATTAAACTTTGGTCAATTATGTGAAAATATATTAAATAAGATGTGTTTTATTACTAATGGTCCTCATTTAAGTCCGATCAGTTTATGCAGGTCTGTCACCCAACTACTACCAGAAGCAACTCTATTCTACCCCTACATTTTTTTTAATTTCTGAACAAAAATCAAGCGATAGATTTTCATTGAATACTTGCATGTCGTTTATTTCAATGAATTTACAATTGGAAAAATATAGAACCGAAAATGTGTTTCTCGTCCAGAATGTTGATGATGGACACCTAGATAAAATGGACAATTTGCATACGAATGTGATGAACTTTAGTGTTTCTATTGACAACAATTTTTAAAAATAAATTTCCCTCTTAACCAGTCGACAGACATACCTTAGTATGGATATTTTAAAGTTTGGTTTTTAACTACACTTATATTTGATATAGTGCTAGCAGAGCAGACCGACAGATTTGACAGTAGCAAAGCTACATTGCTTGTAAATTTTTATTTTCAACATCAATTTTACTATGCTGAATTGTTCGTCACATGGGGGTTACCCCCCCCCCCCAAAAAAAAAAATAATAAAAAACACAACCCCTGCTTACACTTTATAATCCAGTGCTTAGAAACGTACAACTATTGATCAATAACCGGTTGATTTATTTATAATTGTTGTAAACTCGGGTTATGAAAATCTGTCTATGTATACATGTTTAAACAAGACAATAACAATCAAAACCAAGGAGTAAATAAGAACTCACAAAACCAAAAGACTTTTACATCATCAGTTATAAATAATAAAGAAGAAACAACACGAACTCCACTAAAAACCGGGCTTGAAATCAGGTGCTCCGAAAGGGTAAGCATTTCCTACACCGTAAACGGCACCCGTCGTGTTATTTCTTTGTTCAGTTCGGTAATGATAAAAGGTTATTATGACTGAGGAAGAATATCAGATAGAGGATGAAGAGAAACTGTAAGAAACAAAAATGATCATCAAAACAAGATCTCTTATGGCAAAAAATTTGTTTTCCACTTATAGAAGTTGTTGTACTGTAAATTAGTCAACAATGCTGTAGGAGTTGTAGCCTTTGAAGGATGTTAAAAAGAAAATGGGGTTTTCTATTTTCTTTCTTGAAACTAATCGAAATATGATCTCATTGCATTGTATGAATTTTATGCAAAATTGACAGCTCCTTGATATCTATAGTTTTTTATTGCAACAGAGGTGTAAAAGGTTTGTATACGGCCGTTTATTGTATACCTTTGTCCGTCCGTCGTCAACATGTTGGACATTGAACTCGAAAACGCTTAAACCAATTTGCGAAATGTTTTAAAATATCTATTGAGGTTGGCTCCCTTTTGAATTTTATAAATTTGAGATTTTACGTTTTCGAGTTTTGGGGTTTTATTCATTTAAAAAAAAAGGGGGGGATTTTCCAGTGTTCTGACAATTACTCGCAAACACTTTCAGCAATTAAGTTGCACTTAATTTTGGTATTTTTTTGTGTCGATTGACATAGGTCTCTTATAATTTTTATAAATTTTAATGTAAGTTTCTAGGTTAAGTTGTTTTATTCATTACAAAAAGGGGGATCAGTTTCCAGTTTTCTAACAATAACTCAAAAATGCTATAAAGCAGTTTTCATTGAAATTTGTCGACCGATTTATATCTATTAAGATAACCTCTTAAATAATTATTTAGTTGTTTGTTGGGTTTTTTTAATTTCTGATTTGACGTTGAGAAGTTGTTGAACTTTATGTTTTGAAAACGCAATGGGCGTATCATGCACTCATGGCGCAGCTGTTAATTTTTTTTTCTGATGCAAAACAACATGCACTTAACAATATATGTATGAACGTGTTTAAATTGTACGTGTAGTTTAAAAACAATCACATTTTATCAGCATTATAAACGCAGTAAAACGTGGCTTGCGTTAAAAAGGTTATATCCCCGGCAGAAAGCATACCGTAATTATCAATCCAGATTAAAATTTTGCTAATATGTGCGATGCAATCACAGATCTGTGTAGAGCAACGTTCGTGGCGTAATTGTCATTACGTCAGAATTACGTCCTTAGCAACATATAATCTGGTATTATGGAGGTAACGTGAAGTCGCAGACAGCAATTATATGGTATAAACAGCAACACCTGAAGACTTTTGACGACTCATAGTAAACTGGCGATTCGCAATGTCGTCGGTAAATTTGCCGCCAATTAAGAACCTTGTTAAATTCACGAAATCCACAAAATCAATCTCAGCTCTTGATACTGAGAACGTTAGTAAGAGTAGAAGGAAATCAGGAGTAAAGAAAAGCAAAGAATTCGATCCCGATAAAATTGCAGCAGAAGTTCGATATGCGCAACTGCAATCAATATTTGGTAATGCAGAAGACGGTTTAAACATAAAAGAGTTTAAAAGAGCAATGAGAGAAACTCTTGGTAACAAAATGACGGATGATGAAATCGAACTACTCTTCATGAAGGTTGATGCTAACTGTGACGGAGTGGTCGACTGGGAGGAATATGTAACATATAATTTATTAGAATATCAAGGGAAGTCACTGATGAAAGAGATGATGAAAGAAATACCTTTTCCTCACGAACCAAAACAAATTCCGAGTCGTCACCGAGAGGTTATTGTTTCGATCCTATTTTACCCCAACGTGCGGAGACGAGACGGTCGTTGTTATATAGACCATACAAATGGTAGGTATGTTACGATCAGCAAGGAGGGAATTTTGTCAATTTGGAACGTGCATATGAAGTTAATCACAAGTTTTAATACTATATCTGAGATTGGAGACAGGGCAACACAGCCATGGTTGATCGACTTGGCGTGCATTTACAATGTAGGAATGGTAGCAATTTCGTCAACAGATCGGGACATAACTGTCTTTGATCTACAGGGAAACAATTTTAGGAAGAAATATCATCTCATAGGACTAGACGACTGCATAACATGTATGCATTACTGGGTAGACTTAAATGATATGAATGAAGCAAAACTCCTTTGGGGAGACACATCGGGAAGCGTTTGTGTAATTATCTTCAAACAATGCCTTCGTGGAGGCCTGTTTGGTTCATTTGGTGTGAAAAGGGGTGGATTTAAAAGAATTAGCTTACCTGAAGTTATAAGGGGTTTCTACAAAGGTGCAAGAGGATATAGATTTAACCGAGTTCATAGTGATTGGGTGTTGCGTTTAAGGTATATTCCAGAATTAACTGCCTTCATATCTTGCAGTCAATCTTCTGATAACTCACTTTGCGTGTACGAAATCGGAAAGAAAAAGACGAACTCAGTGATTAAGATCAATAAGGGAATTCTTTGTTTTGATTACTGTCCAGGAAATAACATCATTGTTACTGGTGGTATGGATTACTGTATCCGAGCATGGAATCCCAAAGTTAATGCAAAGTCTATGTATGTGTTGAAAGGATACACTAAACCAATTAATCAAGTTGTAATTAATACCCGAAAGAGCCAGATCATTGGTATAGACAAAAGACGTACTATACGAGTATACGACATGAAAGACCAATCATGTCTTCAGCATGTTAGTGGCAGAGTGGTAAAACTTGGGAAAGTTCCATTGTCGGCGGTTTACTTTAACCCAGTGTTACAGACACTAATCATAGCTACAAATCATCTTGCCGTGCTTCAGAAATCTAATGAAGAGGAAAGGGCTGCAGATATCGAGTCTCATACAAAACCAGTTGTTTGTGTTCTATACAATAAGCTCTTCAAATTCGTAGTTAGTGCTTGTCAGGATTCTGTGATCAGTGTTTGGGACCTGTATACTGGAGAAAAAGTTATACATGCTGCCAATGCACATGTCCGTGAGGAGAAGGGCATCATAGTACCAGTAGAAATAACATCAATGGCATTTGATGGTCCACTGCGACGTGTTATCACAGGGGCCATGGACGGTAGTATCAAAGTGTGGAACTTTAATAACGGAAGTTGCTTGCAGACATTCAACACTCCGGATGGAGTAGAAATAACAGGCATAGTTAGTATCAATCATCGAATATTTGCCACTGGATGGTCAAGGAAGATGCATATTTTCATTGACGGTAGAGGAGAAGAGCATCGAAAGGACTGGAGGCAGAAACACAACGAAGATATCCTGTGCATGTCTTATTTAAGTCCCAATATCATCGCAACTGGTGCTTACGATGGAGATGTTGTTGTGTGGTCACGGGACACTGGACACGTTTACTGTACTTTAAATGCAGGAAAGAGTATAAAACCGATTGGAGATACAAAAAACAAGAACAAGGATGACAGACCAGACACAAGCCAAAGCGGAAACTCGGAAGCTAAATCAAGTGAATTAGGTTTTTCATTTAACATTTTTGAGAATCTTGCGTCAGAAGAAATGCTGAAAAAGAGAGTAAGAAAAGCGAGTTTTTTACATAAAAACATAGACATCTTAAACAGAGTTAAAGGAAACGTCTTAATGAAAGAAAACAAATGGTCACAGAAAATCGGTCGCTTAGATGATACACCAGTAGAACATCCGTTACTCCCATTGTATAGGAACCAAGACGATTCACCAGTAGATGGAACAAATCAGAAACCTCCGAGTCGAGTGGCGAGTAGACGAGAAGATTATGATGATCTTTGTAAAATGTATGAGTCGTCTATTGAATGTATCTTATTTTTAGAATCGCGTGATAGAGAAAGCGAGGAAACTGCCATCTTAATTACGAGTGGAGCAGAAGGATGGATTCGTGCCTGGTCAATTTACCACCAAGGAGGCCTTTTAGGTCAATTCAATGCTGCACACAAAGTAGGAGAAGGTGTACATACAATGTGTACTGACGAAAAAAATAAACTGCTATTCACAGCAGATAGCTGTGGATATGTTAAAATGTGGGATTTGTCAGAATATTGCACAAAGAAAGTGCTTACCAAGGCACGTAGGGCAAAGCGATGGAAGTATCTTAATGATACGTTCACATTTGTTAAATTTTCATATTGTTATGAACAGCCACCGGAAATCCTTATCTCATCAAACAAAATGCCATCCAACATCAACAACAGACCACCACCAGCATCTTCATTGCCAAAGATAACACTAAAATGGCCCTTACTTGTGAACTCATATCGGGCACACACAAAAATTATTAACAAAATGGAATATGTTGAAGGAGAAAAACTTCTAATAACTGCAAGTAGCGATTGTGCAATTCGACTTTGGACTCTTAACGGACTTTATATAGGTACGTTTGGTGAAACCTGGGAATCTATTCCAAATTTATTAAAACAGATGCCTACAGCAAAAGTTCGTATTCCATCTGATTTGCGTCGATCAGGTTCGGCAAGTACTTTAAAGGTATTAAACGGAGGACGTTCAGGACTATGGCAGCAAGCACTCGATGGGGCAAAGAAAATTATTCGCGATAAAGCAGAAGAAGTGGAGTTTGAAAAAAAACTACAAGAAGAAAAATGCGAAACAAAATCACCATGTGATGACGGGGATGGCCCAGAAACTGCAAGTTCCATCCCAGCTAGTCGCCCAAAACCCAAACCAACAGGCGGTGTTTTCAGTGACATTCTGGGGAAATCATACAAAAAGACAATGCGACACAAGATGCCTCCTAAAATGGACAAGTTTGTGGAAATCAATTCATCGGTGAGTATTAATCTGTTCACATTGATTTGAGCACGTGGTCAAAACCATGAAAACACTAGCTATTAGATATACATATATACTAAACAATCTTAATGAATAAGTTGGACATACATAGTGGTTGTAGAAGTATTTTTATTCTTGTGTAACATTCTTGAAGTTATCAATACCTGACTGCCCCTTTATTCCGAGTGTCTGAACCGATCTCTATTAATTCTATAAACAGTATAGCAGGGTAAATTATGTTTGATTTTACTAATGGTTCATCTTGAATTTTGAAACATATACATGCTCATCTTTTTAGAAAACATGATAATAAGATAACAAAAATATACATGAATCATGGTCAATCATGTCTCGAATAAAGCCATAGGTACATGGGAACAGGATTTTTTTTAGCCCCGGTCGTACTTTTTTTTTCCCCAAATGTTTTGTTTCTGTTAATTTCAATTACTTTCGCGCTTTACTGTATAATAGGAACATAAAAATACTAGAACTAACTTGTATATGCTATTACTATCAATTCGAGGGTTACTGTCCACATATTTTGCAATTTGGAATGTCAACTTCTGAAGCAAAGTTGTTCACCTCGGTAACTTCTTGTTATTTTGTGATTTGCAAAGATCTCAGCAGTCTGAAAAAAAGTAAATTCACTAACGTACTGAGCTCAAAAATCCAATGGCAAAATCAAAAGATCAAACGAATGGACAACATTGAACTGTCATATTCATGACAATTTGGTACAGGAATTTTCTTATGCATAAATGGTGGATTCATCCTGGTTTTATAGCTAGCTAAACCTCTCACTTGTATGACCGTAGCATAAAATTACATATTTACTTATACAAATACTTGTATATTAAAGCACACATTATATCTAAATCACAATGATAAAAAGGCATTATGTATCGACACCCCTTAGCCATGCACTATTTCCATATTGAAGTTAAACTTTTGCTATCATGTCTCTATTTTCTTCTTTAATAGATAGCTGTGTATCGCTGCCTGCCATTCTCAGAACTCAACGTGGACAATGATCCAGAACAAATGAAACGTATAGATGAATTAAGAACACTTTATTTCGGTGGATCTATTCTGTCTAAAATGAAGGGAAATTTATATGCCCGCAATCGAGAGAAAGGACCAGCGTTTGCTGGGCTATACAACAAAATTACACAGAGGCAGCCTTTACCAAAAGGTATAAATCAAGCTGGAAGAATAAAACGAGCCCAGAATAAAGTCAAAAAGACACCAGCATCTTTCTTTGACGCACTCACTATTAAAGAATTCAAACATGAAACTGATACAATAGACAAAATACTCAAGAACTGAACATTGTAAAATGATATGCTATCATGTAGGTGTATAATAAATACTTTAGAAAAATTAATTGAAGAATATATTGTATAATTGGACGATGGTGGTGAATTAAAAGTTGTAATATGCTTAAAATATGTAACAAATGAAAATAAATTTTATTTATATACACAGAACATTGTAAGATATTTAGTTCATTTTAGCCAATTAAAGATCTTGATTTGTTTTACTATCATCACTTACGGCTGCCGGTGATCAGCTGATACTAAATTTTAGTTAATTAATGTCCAGTTGCAAATATTACATTAATATTCAATATATTAACAATCAGTTTTCATGATTGGCAGAGGAGACCGGTGTGCCAAGAGAATCATAGTCTTTTGGTAGGTAACTGGCGCTGACTGAAAATCCTATTAAGATTGAAGTCGAGTGCACCTTGCGGGAATCGAACTCAGCATTAGTGTTGACATGCTATGGATACTTCAGTTCAACTACTTAGACCACTATATCACTACACTTGTATCTATTGTTTTGTTACGAAAGACCTTTTTAATGGCTAAGTTGATATTATACAGCAGAATTAAATATGGTCTACCTGACGGAAGATCATGAGGATTCTTTGGTAAAGGTTGAAATAAATTTCTGTAAACATTAACAATTTTTGTCGTATGGAACTTGGAACGTTGAACGTTTTCAAATGAATATACCGTTTTGAGCAAAGTTACCTGGCTCACAGTGTCATGAGAGCTTTGGCCAATGTCAACCAAACTTTAACTGAATGATCCTTTTGTGCATCTTGTTCCAACCAATCAAGCAACAAGGCCACCATAGTCAAAAATATAACATAAGTTCAAAATGCATTTATTGTCTTGAAAAGCTTAAAAACTAGTGAAAATCTTAGAGAGAGAAAATATTTTCATAATTTCAAGAAATATATCCTTCTTAATTCCACATAACTTATTACGATTTTTGACAAATTTTCCAAGCTTTTGTCTATTAATTTTAAAATTATAATTATGTATAATAGATAAAATAGATAAGTAGAAATCATAACAGCAAAAATTATCAGAAATACCAAATCTACATATTTGTCTAACTTTCAAAACCATTGGATAACTCCTTACAAGAGATCTTGCCTAAAGTGACATTTTGTCACTTGCTTACGAGTCTTGCCTTTTTCTTAAAAACTATAATAGATAAAAAAATAAAAAAAATAAAAAAAAACTGTGAACAGCATAAACGATCATAAATACAAACTAGCAATACTAGGAGGCAGACTAGTAAATGTGGCATTCAATCCTAATAAATGTCAACATCTAAGAGTAGCAAGACTGAAGTCAGTGAAATATATTCAGTTATGGCAAACTACAACATACACGGTCACGTCTTCGAAGAGAATGAATGACACGTTAAAATATCTAGGTGTCACTTGAAACATTCATATTGATAACATCGGCAAAGAAAGCTAACAGAGCTTCTCAAAACAATAACAACACTGTCCATTTAAATAAACTAAAGCATTAAGCTACCAGGCACTCACAAGACCCTCGCGGTAAGTCCACTCACGAAAAAATCAACTTTCAACTAAGAACAACACCAACAAACAGGAACCTATACAACGCCGAAGTGCTATATATCAGGAAAGGAGAGAACAATGTAAAGTCGTTATTGTTTATAGAGTATGACACAGACTGACTGACGTACACTATAAAATTTTACAGTCAGTACACCAACAGCAAGAGGGCCCACAGAACTTTACTAAATATTTTTACTCATGTGAGTGAGTGCATAGAACGAGGAAAACATCTCATATTGTGTTACGCGGCTAATGTTTTACGAGAAAATCCAATTATCTGTTAAAATATGTAGGCATTGCACAATGTCTTGCGTTTTTTGAAAATGCTTATGTCATCTTTATACTAAACCAGTTAGAGTTTACTGATTGATACTTTAGTTTGGGAGAATATAATTTATTTGTGAATAGTAATTGTCTTTGAACTATAGCTTTCAGTAACTGTGGGAACTCCTATTGCGGTGCTTTGTGTATATTGTTATTATGTGAGTGTTTAGAGTGACTCGAACCGATCTTTTGAGTCGAGCCTGCGACTTTTGTCTCAGAAAGCTCGACATAGGGATAGTGATCCGGCGGCGGTGGCGTAAATCATAACTTCTTAAAGTTTTATATTTTTTGAAGGTGAAAGACCGGCATGGATTCTTCATACTTTGTATATACATGCCTTATGTTTAAATACGAAAGTTCCGTCTGTCATATTTTCATTATCCTGGATCTCATTTTCATTGTTCAGTGACTACTGAAAAAAAGTTATTATTTTTGTAATGTTAATTTCTTTTTTATTATGAGTAATAGGATACCTACATTTTTTAGTTTGTGCGTACCTTGCAAGGTCCTCATGTCCGTCAGACAGTTTTCATTTGACCTCAACTTATTTCATGGATCAGTATCGTAGTCAAGTTTATTAGCAATAGGTCTTCTATATTTGGTGTATGGAATGATTGTCAGGTGTACTTGTCCAACTGATAGGTGTCATCTGACCTTGACCTCATTTTCTTGGTTCAGTGGTCAAATTTAAGTTTTTGAGTTTTTATCTTTTTTCTAATACTTTATGCAATACCGGTAGGTCAACTATATATGGTGTATGGAAAGAATTTATGATGTACACGTAAGTCTCGCGTGTTTTGTTTGACCTTGACCTCGTTTTCATGATTCATTGCTCAGTGTGAAGTTTGGTGTTTTGGTTTGTTTTCCTTAAACTTTAAGCAATAGGTCAACTGTATTTGTTACATGGAAAGATTGTAAGATGCATTTCTGTCTGATAGGTATCATCTGACCTTGACCTCATTTTCATGGGTCATTGGTCATTGTAAAGTTTTCGTGGTTACGTTTGTTTCTAAGATCCTTTAAGCATTAGGTAAACTATATTTAATGCATAGATTGATTGCATGGTGTACATGTCTGTCTGGTATGGTTCGTCTGATCTTGACTTCATTCATTGGTCAATTTTGAGTTTTCCTGGTTAAGTCTATTTCTTAGAAACTATAATTAAGCAAAGGTCAACTATATTTGGTGTATTGAATGATTATAAGGTGTACATGTATTTCTCGTGTGGTTTATCTGACCTTGATCCCATTTTCGTGGATCATGTTAAGTTTATGTGATACTTGTAGTAAAGTTATATTATATTTAGGAATATCAACATAAAATCAATGGTTCTAAAGAAGGCGAGACATTTCATGGTGTGCACTCTTGTTACGGTTTGTTCTTACGTTGTTCACATACAGAGGGTTGTGTGCATTTTCAGCCCACCACATTCTCTACGTGCCTGTTCAGAGTCAAGAGTATGTAGTACAGGGTTTGTCGTTTGTTCATGTCATAATTCATTATTGTTTATCCTATAATTTTATGGCCCCGCAACGAAGTTGTCGGTGCCATATAGTTTTACCCTTGTCCGAAATTCCGTCATTCCGTCATTCCGCAACAAACCACGGAGTTTTTTTTCTTAACGCCTTCAGATATTGGGCTGATTTTTGGTATGTGAGTTTACCATGATGAGTTACAGATCAAGTTTAGTTTTGTTCCGCTCGGCTAATTTTTGCTGTAATTTCGGGCTTTGGACTTTGATATTTTTTTCAAAATCACAGTTATACGGACCTTTTTTCTAAATGCTTCAGATATTGGGCTGTATTTTGGTATGTGAGCTAACCATGATGAGCTACAGATCAAGTTTAAGTTTCGTTCCACTCTGCTAATTTTTGCCCAAATTAAGGGTTTACAACTTTGGAAAATTGTTGAAAATCACAGTTATATAGACATTTTTCTATACGCCTCCAGATTTTCAACTGATTTTTTATATGTGAGACTACCATCATGTTTGTGTCCACATGTGTTATTGAAATTGCAGATTTTTCAACTTTTTGAGACGGGGCCATTCGTGTCGCTTTGACACATCTAGTTATTATTGCAGTGGCTATTATGCAAGCTCCGGCAAAATAATCTCTTTGGGGCTATTTCTAATACCGGCCTCGGCACAATAGCCTCCTAGGTGCTATTTTGCCGGCTCCAGCAAGATAGCGATTTATATAGAGTTTTGCTATTTTGCCGGTATTAATTAAGATTAGAATAGAAGTAAACAAATTAAGAATCATGAGAAAACAAATATAGAATATACACTTAAATAAGAAATCTCGATACGAATAGGTCTTCTTTACAACATTTATAAACTGCTTCTTTTGCGTCTGCATCACTTTTTCAAAAAATATAGATATATGCATAATCATTCAACATTCATAGAACTTAGTAAATGCTGTCAATTAATAGCTAGATTTCTATTCATCGTCTCAAGTGTACAATATTTTTTATCAATCTGTGCATCATCGGTCTTTATTGCACGATACACTAGATATTGTTATGGTTTTCCATTTGGTTTTCATGAATGCATCTGGTTTTCATGAATTTTATAGTCCCCGTTTCACGTTTCTAAAGATACACATAGTTGTCGTTTTCAAAGTGCTGCCGAAACCCTGCTGTATATAGCTCTTCATATTAGTCGAGCTTAGCGTTTGATTCAAGTTGAGACTCAGATTCAAGTTTGTTTGATAACAAATTGTTGTCTTCCATTTACGAAATGTTCAACAGATAAATTTGCATATAATTTTAAGAGTGCATCTCACCAAAAGTGGATAAACTAAACCCGAAAGGCTTGTTGAAGACTAAACGTCATGTAGACATCTCAGTAGCCACATATATCATTTGAGCCGATGATAAATAGTTTCAATAAAATGTATTTCATATAGACTGATTAAAAATCTGACTGAAAAGACCGGCAAAAATAGAAAATCTCTATCTTGCCGGAGCCGGCAAAATAGCCACCGCCTTTTTAAATTTTGAATTAGGCCGTCGGTTGTTTATTGTTTTAATTGTAGTTTCACGTTTTCCATGTCGGGGTCTTTTATAGTCGACTACTATGGCTGCTTTCCCCATTTATAAGACCGTTCAGTGTTTTGATTGAGCCGTACCACCACTTCATGTTAACACTGGTGGATAGTTGTCTCATTGACAATCATACCACATCTCCTCATTTTTTTTTACACAAAATGTAAGCACATATCCACGTTAGCACTATAAATAGAATAATACTGAGGGGGGATAGGAGGGGTCCTGATCCCGAAATCCCGGACTTAAAAAAACGAAATCCCGAGGTCCCGAATTTAAATAAAGTAAATCCCGACGTCCCGAAATCCAAAAAAAAAGAATTCCCGGATCCCGAAAGGGTCAATCCCGAAATCCCGAGCTTAAAAACACCCGATCCCGGAGTCCCGATAAAGGTACTATCCCCCCTCAATACTGACATATATTCACAAAGCAAATAAGTAGCAAAACATTTAAATAAGGAAATCAGGGGAAAAACACACTTTAACTAGTAAAGGCAAGGCAAACGATTAATGAAAAAGCTCAGCAGAAAGTTTGTACAATAAACACAAGTTTTACAGTACTTCTTACGTAATCGTGGTACCGTACCTTACCGTCCGAAACCGATTTGTTCATTAGAAAATAATTTTGGCGGGAGAGTTGCAAAATGTAAACAAACAACACTGATTTTAGTTACAGCAATTTGAAACATACGTATAGTGATCTTTCAGGTTTTCACAAGTATAATGTCAGTCACCACGAACAATTTTTATGGAGCAAAAGGAAAGAGGTATACAGCCGAGTCTTGAAAATCCATACCTGTCAACTTTTCAAAACGGGGGCTTTGCGTGCAAGATGCTTCTCATAGTCCTACAAAACCTTTAACGGGGCCTTCAAATATATTTTAATGTTGCTTTTTGGCTTCTTTATACTTTTACTAGCCTATAGCCATTATAAAATTAATTGTTTTGTTTAAATTGTGGACACAATTGCTCTTTTAATTTTTCATTTGGGAGCCTCCATGAGGAAAATCCCCCGCAAATAGTGACAGTTGGCAGGTATGAAAATCCCTGGACAAGGGCGGATCAAGCCATTTAAAAAAGGGGGGTTCCCAACTTTAAGATAAAGGGGGGTTCCAACAAATATGTCCCAATACCTGACCATGCAAGGGCTGAGTCCAAGTCGTTCAAAACTTCCATTTGTTACATTTACAGAATTGTTTTCTAAACTTAAAAACCATAAACAAATTCATCCACCACGAACTTGCTTTTGGATACAAAACCACAAAATTTTAACCCCACGAAAATTAAATATTTAGTGTACAGTATTTGCCCAGCGACAATGTAAAGTTATGGGGTATATGTGAGGGTGGATATGACCTTTATTGGGACTCTGGGATTGGGTGTTTTTAAGCTTTTGACTTCAGGATCTGGAAATTCTTTTCTCGAATTTCTGGATGTAGGGATTTAAATTTATTAAAGTTTTGAGACCTCTGAAATTTCGTGTTTTATTAGCCCAGGATTACGGGATCAGGGCCTCTCCGACCCCCCCCCCCTTTATATGTGATAAAAAAGTTCCCTAATTTTCAAATCCAAGGAATTTGTCACATTGGTCAGTTTGATCATTTATCTAGTTAAGTTTATTTTGTATGCCCCACCTACGATAGTAGAGGGGCATTATGTTTTCTGGTCTGTGCATCCATTCATTCATCCGTCTGTTCATTCGTCCGTCTGTCCCGCTTCAGGTTAAAGTTTTTGATTTCGTAAGTTTTTGATGAAGTTGAAGTCCAATCAACTTGAAACTTAGTACACATGTTCCATATAATATGATCTTTATAATTTTAATGCCAAATTGGAGTTTTTACCCAAATTTCACGATCCACTGAACATAGAAAATGATAGTGCACGTGGGGCATCAGTGTACTTGGGACACACACATTCTTGTTTTACCTTTAAAATAATTTTGTACATGTATATATATTTTTATATATAATAGTTTACAATGAAATTTGTTACATGCACACATATATAAATTGTGGTTTTTATCCAATGCAATCATAGGTTTGAAAGTTGTTTTCAATTTAGACTTGTTTATATTTCGTTTGTTTGAGCTTGTACAATGTATTATATTTTCCCTCTGGTTTATATAATCCGTTCATCCTATTTTGACTCTTGAATTCAAGAGTCTATCCTAAATTGAGGAAAATTAAATGGCCTTCCAAATTCTTTTCAATCCCTAACATCACTGAAGAGACATTAAACACTTTCAAGGTGAACAATGCGTCGAGGCATCCCCGCAGCCAGGCTGAACAATGCGTTGAGTCATCCCAGTAGCCAGGCCGAACAATGCTTTTATGCATTGACAATCGTGATGAAAATAATTTTCGTCTTTTTAACTCATTTTCCCCCGTAAAGCTACGTTTAACCCAATAAATATCAAGGTTTTCAAGAAGCTAGCATGTTACAGTATAAGAATACATATTCTTACTGAGTTTGACACCTAATATTTACCACAATACAATGAAAGATCGGTAGCGTCAACAACAGGGTTTCCCCTGGGTTAATTATTTTTTTCGCCACCTTCTTCTTCTTTCGTAGTTCCCTCCTGTTTAGAAGCACTCGGATGAGACCGATAAATGTTAGCAGTATATGTACATTAAAACACACAATAAATCCTCTGTAAAATATGAATGAACAGCATCCTCCACCATAAAAACCAGTGTATTTACAACAAGTTGTGAATTTATATATAAGCATTAATATAGGGACTTTTAAAGTAATGTAATATTAAAATGGCTAGAGATATATTAAATAAATTACATGTTCGTCAGGCTCGGGAATACCTCTTTGGCCAAAACAATATATTTTTTGCCACTTTATTATTTTTTTCGCCAAGTAACATAACTATATTTTTCGTTTAAAATTTACCTTTTATTCTACCTCTCCCCCCCCCCTTCCCCCTTTCCATTAAATAAGGTGATTTTGCTCCATTGTGTCTATGATTATTCTCTCAAACTTATTTTAGAGTTTACATTTAATGAATAACACACTAAACATTTACTTTAAAACAACAGATTTTGATCATTTTGTTTTTAACATAAAAGGGAAAAATATTCATTGTATTTTAAACAACTTTTCTAAATGAGGGGGCCACTACTTTTAATAATAAAGAAGATACAAGTCCTGGAATATAACAAAATTAATGGACATGTTTTGATTATATAATACCAGTATAGTTTGTAGGGAAAGTTTCTTTAATAGGAAAATACTGAAGTGCCCTTCTGTACTAAGAAGTGTGTTTTACAACAAAACAAAAGCTTTTATCACATGAAATTGATCCCTCATTTCATGTGTAGTCATAACATTGAAGGGCTACTCTTTTTCGAGGGGTTGTTACCAACCTTTTGGATAGATTTCTTCATAATGACAGTTTTCTTTTCTTGACCATCGTAAATGAAAAAGATGAGACGTAAAACTATATGCTTGAAACAAGCGTGTCACTCAAACGACTTTAAAGTAGTCTCTCTAATCAATGACATATATTAAAGTCAAAGGATAATTAAAGTTTTAAATCAGAGATTATTCTTGATTGATTTTGAACATTTTTCTTCACAACAACAGCTTTCTTTTCTAAACTATCTTTAAAAGGAGAGGAGACGTCAAAAGTTTGATTCAAACATGTGCGTCACAAAGTGGTAAATAAATTCTGTATGTGACATTTAGCGGAAGCCATTTAATCATATCATTTTGTCAAACAATTCAATCAACCACTTTATTTATTAGTCCTTTGTTGTCGATAGCTATAAAATGCAATCAGCTGATAATTGATTTTCTGTCCAAATCTTAATGAGCTTAAGGTGAATTCCGAGTATTGTCTGATCGGGTAAAGTCCGAGAAACTCAAAAAAAGTAAATAAACAAGATGGAGGAAAATATATTTCTTTCGCCAAATTCTTTCGCAAATGACGAATTTTTATCGCCACAATTATTATTTTTCGCAAAAGTGCGAAAATGGCGACTGCCAGCTGAAACCCTGGTCAACAAACAAAATAAGTCGTCGCCATTTTGTACAATACATGTGACCTTTTTGGTCAAGAAAATGTTATTTGGAAGGAAAGTCAAATATAATTTCATTATTAATTTGATTTATATAATGATAAAAATTACGAAAAAATTATTTTAAAAAATCCACGGAGAATAAAAAAAGCAAAAGGTCGCACTCCTTTTATGGAAAATCTAAATAAAACTATCCAATCAAGGACGCCAAAAGCGTAGTAAATATAGTAAAATGTCGTCTGTAACATTTTAAAATACAAAAATGTCCGACACTTCAGAGGACGAGTTTGAGGGTTTTCGGCGGGTGAAATAGAACTTGCTTGTCAAAGATATCAAATACAATTAGCCCAAAATGGCATAGGTGATGATTTCATGATAAGTGATGTTGAAAGTGAACTTTCAGATAACAATAATGATGAACCTGAACTTGTTGACGTAAATAATGCCGGTGATGCCCCCAACAATGATGGATGGCACCAAGAATTTGATATTTTTGAAAGAGGTCTCCCCCATCTGTTCCAGCCTAGAAATACTACTGGCCCACAAAATATATTAGGCCCAGAGAAGGATATCATTGATTTTAGACTGTTCCTATCTGACAACCTTTTACAACAGATAATTGAGAAAACTGATAGTTATGCAAAGATGCAAAAAGATATGAATCCTGACCAGAACAAATCAGCTTGGTCTTGTCCCTCCTTGCCTGAGATGAAGGCTTTTATTGGTATAACTTTCCTAATGGGTATTGATGTAAAGCCAGATATTAAGTCATACTGGTCTAAAGATTGTTTAGAAATCCCATATTTTGCCACTGTTTTGGCATGTGACAGGTTCATGCAGATAATGAGATATCTACACTTTACTGATCCCCACCTGCGAGTTCCACAAAGAGGGGAGCCTAATTATGACCGTACTTACAAAGTCAGATACTTTATGGACGCCCTTAACCAACAAATGAGAGACCAATATATATCCATACGAGAGGTGGCAATAGACAAGTGCATGATACCGTACAAAGGAAGGGTTGCATTCAAGCAATACATGCCAGCTAAACCAACAAAATGGGGAATTAAGCTTTGGGCCAAAAAGAGTGTTCTTCAAGATGCTGGAAATTATTAAGTTTAATGCTTACCGTCTGTTACAAATGTCACCTGGTCACCAGTGAGCAAACTACATCAATGACCTTTTGGGATTTTTCTAAATCAGTTGCAACTCAACTCATTGCAGGGTATACAACACGGGACAACCGTAGGGGGAGGCCATCTAACCTACCTGTAGAAGTCCAACTAACACAGAGATCTATTTATGAACATGTTTTTTGATGCACACTTTTAATTTTATAGCTAATTTCAAACATAGTTTATTTCTTTTTTAAAATTCAAATGAAAATTATTCTTTATATATAGAATGATGTTAAACATTGATTAAATGCAGCTGGTCAATCATGTTATTCTCTTATCTTAGACTGTCTGGAAAAAGGCGGAGCTTTGTCTATATTTAATTACTTCATCACAGATGTTGGTCAAACTCCCGCCAAATGCCAAGTTAGTGTTGGACAGTTCACATATAATACAAAATTTACAGCATTAGAGCATCAAAGACACAAAGTGTGTGGTTCTATTGATATAGTAATGGTATCAGAACACTCCTGGGGTGTTGCCAGTGGAACGTTTGTATTTATATTGACTTTATAGGGGTTCTAAGGGGGAAATTCAGTTTTTATGTCATTTCTCAGAACAATTTTTCATGAGAACTGTAAGGAAAAAATGAAAATAGAAACTTTATGGATAACCCCTTTGGCTTGACTTTGATATATATGATTAAAGGGTGTATTTTCTACAATACTGTGTCCCAGTTTTTGGATAATTTCTTTCTAAATGAATTTATAGGTCTCCAAAGATGAAAGGTGAAATGAGGTTTGGCAACCAGCAGTTAAATCAATATATCTTCTTACTGGAGGCATATATCAAAAATCTGAGACACTGTTTTGGAGATTGTATATGGTTGATTACAGGGATGAAAACAAATTTTTACTACCATTTGACATGAATGTGCCATTTTCATCCAAGTTGGAAGACCACTTTTTTGGCAATTAGTGAGCTATATTTTGAGATAAATCAAACCAAAAATAAATTTATATATAATTTAAGAAAGAGTTATATTTCAGCTTTAAAATGAGTTTTGATTTTTTTTTTAGGAAAATACATCATATTAGTAAAATTTTGGACGAAAATGCAAAGAAGCTGAAATCTGACAAAATTCCAAAGGAGTTCAGACCTAGGTAAGTGGTATATTCTTTTTCAGCTTGAAATAAGTTAGCTGTACATCTTGGGTGTAGTTAAGTTGACCAATCAATAAGGGTAAGATTTAGATGATTTGGTTTGTACACCACTGATTTTTTGACGAGCCTGTGACTCTTGTCGCAGAAAGCTTGACATAGGGATAGTGATCCGGCAGTGGCGGCAGCAGCGTTAGCTAACTTCTTTAAAGCTTTATATTTTAGAAGGTGGAAGACCTGGATGCTTCATACTTTGTATATGGATGCCTCATGTTATGAAGTTTTTGTCAATCACATGTCCAATGTCCTTGACCTCATTTTCATAGTTCATTTTAAATTATATCTTATTATAAGTAATAGGATAAAATATTTGGTATGTGCGTACCTTTGCAAGGTCCTCATGCCCGTCAGACAGTTTTTACTTGACCTGGACCTCATTTCATGGATCAGTGAACAAGGTTAAGTTTTGGTGGTCAAGTCCATATCTCAAATACTATAAGCAATATGTCTTGTATATTCAGTGTATGGAAGGTGTCATCTGACCTTGACTTCATTTTCATGGTTCAGTGGTTATAGTTAAATGTGTGTGTTTTGGTCTGTTTTTCTTTGTGCTGTATGTAACAGGTCTACTATATTTAGTGTATGTAATGATTGTAAGGTGTACATGTCTAGCTGGCAGGTGGCAGGTGGCATCTGACCTTGACTTCATTTTCATAGTCATAGTCATAGTCATTGGTCAATGTTAAGTTTTCTTGGTTAATGTTTAGTTTATGTGACAGTTGTAATAAAGATTTTTATTTAGTACGTATACTATCAACATAATATTAATGATTAGTAAAGAAGGCGAGACATTTCAGCTTGTACACTCTTGTTTTATGGTTGTATAATTTCCATTGACAAATATTTCAGGTATATTCAGGTTTTCAGAGAATAGACACTATACATATAGCAATCAGCAGCATGTGAAATATAGTGATGGGGGGCTACTAGGAGAAGGGTTCAATAAATCTGACAACTCCTGCTCAAGATGGGTGTACTGGATAAGATCAGCTCAGAAACTGTGTGTCATCAATATTATTTACACTTTAGTTGATGAACACTGTATTTCCTAAATATATGGACACAAAGCTACCCAACTTACACAGACCTTTTGATAAATGTTTTGTTTAGTCAGAAAGAAAGAATCAACACAAAATCTCATTCTTCGGAAATAAACAAACTTGACAAATTTACTTCTCATCATGCATACTTTTACACCTTTATATTCTATTTTTGATAAGATTTGAATTTGGAGTTTGCTTTCCTCTGTAACTTTGGATACCTCTGTTAATGTATCAAATTATCAAACAATATTTGTTTAACCAAGTTCTTATACTATGTATCATTTGTTGTAGAATTGATGGTCCTTCAGTAGGTTGGAAGACATTTTTTAGACAACAGGAAGCTTTCAGCTATGCCAGAAGAAAATCCTCAGTATGTTCAATGGTTTTATAAAAATAAGAAGATCTGATATAATTGCCAATGAAACAACTCTCCACAAAAAAACCAAATGACACAGAAATTAATAATTACAGGGATCCGTAAGGCCTTCAACAATAAGGAAAACCCATACCATGTAGTCAGCTATAAAAAAAGGCCCCAAAATAAAATTGAAAAATAATTCCGAAAAGAAAAAAAGGCCTGAATATCTCTTAATTATTTTGTTATGTTACTAATATAAATCTACCTATATATATACAAATGTGAAATATGTAAGATTCATTACTAAATAATCCAATAAAAACTTTAGGGTAATCATTTTTTACTTTTTAAAAAATTATTTAAAAGGCATAACAAAAAGGGTTGAAGGGAAACTCTTAACAAAAAAAAAATTATACAAGGTTGATTTTGTATGTTTGTTTAAAATCAAAAGTTTTAAATTTTTTATACTTTATATCTTTATATAGGTAATATGTTATGGAAACTTATCAATATTTTATCTTCTTATGAGATATCATATAATTTTCATATTATTTAAAAAGAATTGAACACAAGTTTTATAATGTTGTTTCTGAGAAAGTCTAATTCAATATAGATTTTTGGTTTTGGTATAAATATTTTATTCCAGGATCTTCATGTATTTTCCTATGAGAGTGAGAGTCTGGGATCAGAAACTGGACAGAGGATGTTTTTAGTGGCATCTTATCCTGTATTCTGGCATTATTATAGGTACATTATTAATTAGGATCTTCCCCTGTCTTGTCCGTATGTAAATGTATGTGCTAGGTAGATGTAGATGGATGCAGTAGAATGTGAACCTATGCATAGGTGTATGCACATATATTTTTCAGTTACACAAGTTTCTTCTATTGGTATTGTTGTCTTAAGTTACTGGCAATTATACCACAGTTTATCATTTTTATTAGTATGGTTTCAAATTATAAATTTAGATACTGTTGTTTCACTATGATTCATTGGATACCAATTTATCTGGGTATTAATTAAAAGGGGAACCATGAATCATGTGAATTTAGATGTTCAACGTACTACATATTTTCTGTAGGTTTGGCAAAGCCACAAAATTAGATATCTTCAAGGGGGTTGTAGTCAATCCACAATAATCTATACCAACATAAATAAATGAATCCACAGTATTGTATCATTACAGCTACAAAATATATTTTATTTTTGATTTGTTTAAATTCACTTTCCCTGAGATTGAAGGAAGCTTTTTTTTTGTGCTGTTCCATTTTTGAAATAGACTTTAGCAATAAGTTAGCTATTAAAGTATGAAATAGTGTAAACTTTTAAGGGGTGGTATGTTTTTTTTTAATGTATGTGCAGTGTATTTCTTAATTTGTCTTGTGTGTAAGTATTAGTTACTACCATATGATATTGTTTGAGAAAATTATAATGTATTATTAAAATTAATTTCTTACCATACAGTATGGATTGAAAAATATATTGACCTTTTCCAGGCAGTTAGATGAACAAAAGAAGACACATTACGAATTGATACCAGAGGGTATGTAATAAAGATACCATAAGGATAGTTACAATAAAACATATATATATGTATATATATGCCTTAAAATTGCTTACATCCACTTCATTTAAACTTTGGTGGATTATTGTCTCATTGGAAATCATACCACATCTCCTTATTTGTCGAGCATTTGACTTTTGTCGAAAAAGTGAGACATAGCGATCCCACATTCTGTTGGCGTCGTCGTTGTTGTTGGCAGCGTCCACAAATATTCACTTTGTGGTTAAAGTTTTTGAAATTTTAATAAATTTTTTGAACTATCCCGGATTTCTACCAAACTTGGACAGAAACTTATTTATGTATGATCATAAGATAGTATCCAGTAGTAATTTTTGTAAAATCAAAATTCTATTATTTCCATATTTTACTTATAAATTTAAATGGATTTATCTGCCAGGTAACATTAATATAACATTCACTCTGTGGTTAATTTTTTTAAAATTTTAATTACTTTCTTACACTATCCTGGATTTTTACCAAATTTGGACAAAAGCTTGTTTATAATCAAAAGCTAGTATCTAGAAGGAAATTTTGTTAGAATTTTGTACCTGTTTATCCATATATTACTTATAAATGGACTTAGTTTTTCTTCCAGTTAACACCACATACAGTCTACAGTTAAAGTTTTTAAAACATTTATTTGATTCATAAACTATCCTGGATTTTCACTAAGCTTGGACAGAAGCTTCTTACAAGCAAAAGATAGTATTGAGTGGAATATTTTTATTATTTTTTCCCCTCATTTTTGTTGAGCCTGCGATTAACCGTAAAAGTAGGTGAGACACTGGGTTCTGCAGAACCCTTACGATTTTTTTTTTATATAAGACCCTTGGAAGACAAAAAAGATGCATGAGATGAATGTCAGATGTACATGTCTGTCTAGCCAAGTTCATCGAACCTTGACCTCATTTTCATGGTTAATTGGTCATGGTTTAGTTTTCATTGCAAGGTCTATTTCTCGTGTACTAAAAGCATTATTATTTAAATAGATTAAGTATATTTGATTTATGAAATAATTGTATTGTGGCAGATTCTTCTGACCTTAATTTATTTTCACTGTTTAAAAGACAGTGCTATGTTCTTATGGTTAATAGATATAAGAAGATGTGGTATGAGTGCCAATGAGATAACTTTCCATTATAGATCAAAGTATGGTCTTCAACACAGAGCCTTGACTCACACCAAACAGCAAGCTATACAGGCCCCAAAAATGACTAGTGTAAGAACGGGAAAAAGGATGAACTTATCTTTATAAAAAATGAGAAACACTTATGAACCACATTAAAACAACCTTATTTGTAGATTAAAAATAGAAACACAAAATTGACATTTACTCGTACAGATTACAACAATATTATTGTCTTTCAGGATCAGTATGTAAGCTCTATTTTGATTTAGAGTTCCCGATAGAAAACAATAGAAATTGTGATGGAAGAGCAATGACAGATATTTTTATAAAGGTAAAGAATTTACAGCTCTTAATTTATAGCAAAATCTCTGATAAAATTGGGAATGCAATGTTTCCTTTGTGTCGTTATGGTGTAAAATGTGCATTTAATGATACACTGCAGATAAATGAAATTAGAAAATTTGGCATTCAAATGTTGATAAAAGTTAACTAAAAATAGGTTGGAGGTATGCTTTGATGAGTGGAGTGGATAGGTGGAGTAAAAGACCTATTGCCTATGATTCATAATATAAGAACATGTTCAACTTTAGACAAATCTGTAAATAATAATAATAAGGGTATAAAATAAACTTAACAATCTCAGCTGGAACACTGCTGTTATATGACAGGTTAATTATAAAAAGTCAAGGTCACGAGGTCCTTAGTAACAAAATGAATACAAAAGCATGAAACAATACCATTTTCTTTTCAAATTACTTAGTAATGATCTGTCATATGTTGGTGCTAACTTATTTTCCACTATAGTCGCCGTCAGCTGAAATTCGTAGCGGTTATCGGTAAAAATAATCGAAACTATCAATCGCGTTCACTCGAGATATAGTTTTTCACATTCCATTCATAAATCGCAAAAAGAAAAACCACTACTGACCTACCTTTTAAGTGATCGCACTGTAATAATCCTGACCTTCACTTTTTCATAGACGATTTTGAATGGTGGAATCAGCCATTGTTTTTACCGGAAGTGTTTCCGTGGAGTTCAATTTCATAAAATTTGCATAAAGCGCGGGAAACCTTATCACACCAATGAAAGGAACATTTCAGGAAACTGCGTACAGTGACGAATGTCATATGTAAACAATTGATCCTCATAGAAACGAAGATGGCGTAATTACAATGGAAAATATTCTGGAAAATGTGAAGGTCAGGATTATTACAGTGTGATCACTTAAAACGTAGGTCAGTAGTGGTTTTTCTTTTTGCGATTTATGAATGGAATGTGAAAAACTATATCTCGAGTGAACGCGATTGATAGTTTAGATTAGTTTTTCCGATAACCGCTACGAATTTCAGCTGACGGCGACTATAAAAGGGACATCTCTAAAAGGCATGCGAGGATTTTGGTAAGCACCATATGCTTGCATTACTATTCAACAATTTTATTCTTGGTAGTGTTTTTGGATAATATTGTTTATATGGACAGGCGCGGATCCAGAGGGGGGGTTCCGGGGGTTGGAACCCCCCCTTTTTTTTGGACGATCAATGCATTTGAATGGGGACATGTAATTGGAACCCCCCCTTTGTCCTGGGTTAGGAATCCCCCCTTTTTAAGATGGCTGGATCCGCCCCTGATGGATCTAACATTTGTCAAATGTTAACTTTACTGTGCTCTCCAAACACCTTTTATTCATTCAATCTAGTATATCTTTAAAGTCTAGACATTTATTTTCCAGTATGTTACCAGTTGGATGGATGAAATCTTCAAAGTCAAGTGTTCAAAAGAACATGTGCTAAGTCTGGATGCAAGGTATTTTATGAAGAATATTTAAGCAAAATATTTATCCTTTATTACAAAAATGTGCAGTGGATTCACCTTTTTTGTTTGTTATCCCCAATCTACAAAAGTTGAAATCTACAAAAATAGATAAAACCTCAATATTTAGTGAAGCATTTTTCAAAACTGTTATTTTCCTAAAAAAATGAGTTTAAGTTGCTGCTTATCTTAATATGACTTTAAAAACAACTCTATTGGAAGAACAGGCAATTGCTGTCATTATTTAAAACAACATTTTTTCACTTAATTAGAAAATGCATCACTAGTACTGTGACGTATCTGAAGGTAATCTATAACAATAAGACTGGTTCCTTTAAATTATCGCAAACCTAATTACCTGATGTCACAATAAAATAGGCTATGTATGATATAATTAACTTTTTTCCAGCACAGAAAAGAAGTTCAGTAGACATTTGATTTTTCAATTGAAGAGGACAGCATTTCAGAATAACATCCATGCTGGTAGGTTTTAACCATTAATAGTATTATGAAACAAAGTTTTGCTAAATTTGTAAGCATTTCTATACACTGACCATGCTAACATTTGTATATATTTTAACATACCTTTACATTTAAATCCTCATGTGAGTAAGTTTACTGTTCCCCTCTTCCAAAGAGTGTTGTTAGGTTGATGGGTCAGTGGACAAGACCAAATATGCAGATAGGGTAAACCTCTCCTTTATACTTCAACTGTTACACAATTTCAGTCATATCTTGTAAGTGTTATAGCATGGCACATTTAAATTTGTGATAATGCTAAGTTAGAATATGTGGGTTTTATGACAAGAGTGAATTTTCTTCTTAACCTTGCTGCTATAGAATTAAAAGGATACCACAGTAAAATCAAAGTTGCCATCAGAACATATCACATGAATGTTAACCTTATAGTCTATGTACATGTTATAACCTTACGAATGCTTGTTTGACACAAAACTATATCACACTTTCAGTGAAATATTATTGTACAATAGGTTATGTAGTTAATGAAGTTTTGAATTGACACAAACTTTGAAAGCAAAGATATATTTTTCAGGAAATTTTGTGCAGTTCATATTACAGAAATTGAAGGAAGAAATAAACAAATTGAAACAAAATTTATCAGATGTATTAGATTTTGATGAACCATCAATCATCTCACAATCTGACAAATCCTCTGACGAACAAACTGTACCATGTGAGAATCAATTGAATCCTCTGAGACATTCACAAGAACAGGATAAAAATGATGATAAAGCTTCTGAAATTATGGATGGATTTACTGAGGAAGAACTTCTATCTATGGTTGTTAGAAACAAACATAATGAAGAAACTTTATTTTGTGATCAAGGTAGGAAAGGCAAAATTTGTCTATTCTATAGTTCAAGACCACCTCTGATATTTTTACTAGCAAACAAGTAATTTTTTAAGTGTTAGTAGAATTTAAAAAAAAATGAATGTTAATTTATGTATACCTTTTTCTGCCCACCACTGCATAAGTGGAGGATGAATTAAGGATAACCCTTGTCTTTTACATCCTGACATTGGTTTCCATTCTTTAACTTTTTTTTGCTTCAACCAAATGTTATGAAACTTATGCACAATGCTTATAACCAAGGGTCCGGAAACGGTCATATATGCCAGTCTTTACCTAAACTGGAAGTAGTTTGTCCTAAATGAGTAATTGGGATTTAGGACAAATTTTATTTTTTTACAGAAATAATTTCGGTCATTCAATGTCATTTCGTTGAGATCGAGTTTCTAACATTGTCTAAATCGCCATTTTGAACTTATTTTTTGTTGTTATCCTTTTCCTGTAATAAAACTGCCACTCCAGTAAAGTGTTATAATCCTGAGGGCACTCCTAATAACTATAGTCATGCCTCGGGGAAATATTGGCTAATGATTGCTAATTTCTTTACCTGTGTTTTTAATTAATTTTTTTATTGATCACGAGCTCAGAACTAATATTTAAAAGAAATTAAAAGTTCATAACAACTGTCTGCATTATTTAATTACTTTTCTCAGCTTAGACAATTGTCAATTCTGATTTAAAATTAAATTAAAATTAAATTAATTTACGTAGAACAAAATATTGTTTCACTACAAACACACATGCTTTGTTTACTAATACGCATGCTTGAAATTCTCTTCTGCAAATTAGACACTAAATCGTAAATTAAAAATGATTTCATGCTAAATTAAACAAGTCCAACTATTATAATTAATATTCAAACACTATTAAAGGTAAAACAGTTAAAAAGCCGACAATTTCCTGTGAATTTGATAAACAAAACTAATCCCGAAATGAGTCCAGAATTGGTTGTTTTACTATTGTCGTAAAACATCCGGTTATAATTTTGTCTTCAAAATCGAAAGAAACGTAAGCGAAGTTTGAGAAATTTATCGTTTTGAGTCATTAAAATCATTTCATTTTTAAACTGGTGCCTTCCCTTTATTACTCAAGATCGATTTTAAGGAACATGGTAGGGAAATTTCTGAAGTAAATGCGATGCAACAGTTAAACAAGTTCGTTGATGCTACGAGTATGACTGTATGATTATACACACAATCTTTGTTTAAAAAGGGCACCAACTTTTAAGTTATCCCAAAATGACCGAAATTAGGTGAAAAAATTTCCGGATCCTTGCTTATAACTGCCATGCACAGATAGATTAAAGGTTTGAGTGGCCTGACCTTCTGTGTTTTTCAGTGAATTTAACATTTAAGCACTCTACTTTGCCACATCAAAATGTTCTGAAACTGATACACAATGCTTATTACCACCAAATGCAAATCAAATTCTTAGTTATGTGGCGTCACTTTATCTTGTTCTCAAGTTATGTCCCTTTATAGATGGAAAAATTGCTGAATTTGAAGTTGCTGCACTCTAAACTTTACTTTACCACAACAAATTGTTCTGAAACTTATACACAATGTTTATTTTCAGCTAACAGAGATCAAGTACGAATTTAGGTGATAAAACTTTCACCATTCTTGAGTTATGTATGAAATGTCTCTAATTTTTCATATTTTGTTCTTTTTTCAGGTGTTTACACCAAAAATAGAAATTTCAGATTATTTCAGTCCAGAAAATTTGGGAAAAATAATCCACTGGTCATTAGTGAAGACAATCTGTACATCCCGCCAAAAGATGATGTAATGTCTTATGAACATCTTATATTTAATGATTCGCTCATTGCTAATATTGAGTAAGTTATCTTTATAACATGTTGCTTTAAAAGAAAGACTTTTTTTCAGATAGATCTTTTACATATTTTCATAAAAAGTAAAACTGGATGTAGATAAAGTTGATAAACCTCAAATTTAAGTGTCAAACAAAAATTTAATTACTTATTTCCTAAAGTCTTGTATGCAAAATTTGTAAAAACCACAAAATCTATATCCACAATAATGCTAATTTCACCAATAATGGCAATTCATGAAAAATCATATTGTCCACACAAATAAATGAATCCAAAGTGATACAATTAATGGCTTTTGAAGAGGTAAATATGTAGTTTTATTGACTTTTGAAAAACTGATATTCACTGAGGCGAACGGCTGATGTGAATATCAGTTTTGCAAAAGACAATTAAACCACATATTTACCAAAACAAAGGACAGTAATTGTTTTATTCCACATTCCCAGAGAAATATATGTAATGGCAATTATTTACCAAAGTACATCAAACATTTTTTACCAAAATTATGCACATAAAAACATGCGACGTCAAAATTTTACAGGAACTTAAGGTGTATGCAAACTATGCAGTTTTGTGACCATTTTTTCAATCATACTGAAAAATTAATTCTGTTTAGCCATTCATTTATAAAATATGACTTTTGTTTAAATAAAGTTAACCATATCTGTTTATCTTCCTTAATCATTTTTTTTGGTCTAATGCATTAAATTAGATATTTGGGATGACTGTTTGAAAATTATAAGAGATCAAATTTAAGTTTGGGTTTTAAAATATCGTATTGTCATTTAACTATTTCAGGTATTCACCAGCACTGAGGATTTTACAGTTTGATTCAGAAAGTCAGTTTTCTAACAAATTTTCAAATGGTAATGTTCGGGCTAAAACTTCTGGAAAAGCTGAAGGTTAGTGTGCATAAAACTGAATAATCTCTTTCTTCTTGCAACATTTTAGCTGTATCAAAGCTGAATTTTGTTCCTGTCTTAAATGTTTGAAATCCACATATATCCAGGTGAGTGTGCCAGGATCTGTAGAGCCTCTTATTTGTGGTTTTTGCAATTTTTTGAAAACTATATTTATTTAGATAAAAAAAAAACACTTAAAACCACAAAAATTATCTGCTAGTCAAGATCTACAAATAAGTATTGTTAGCTGAAATCATCAGTGGACTCCTTTTAAGATTTACCCGGTAGTATAGGATAAACATGCCAATATTTGTTCTGAATCTTATTTCGAAATAGGTCCTCCATCCTTTTATGCTTTACTTTGGCTCAAGTAATCTAACTACTGTTCAAATTGATAAAACGCATGTACATGTAATGGTCACAACAAATCAAGAGAACAATCAACAGTCAAACTAATATATAATTCAATACAGACTGCAATATCCAATACACATAATCCAATAAACTGGTTAAGGAGAGATAACTCTCTTAAAAATATGCTTACTTAACCAAACATCTTGACCATACCAAACTTGCATAATGTATAACATTTGATATTAATATCATTACAGATGTAGTAGAAGGATTTACTAAATCACCTTATCCAGAAATTGATGATTTTATATCGTCTACATTAAAGACAGTTAGTAAAGCTGGTCGTATACGACATTGGACATACTTTAGCCAAGGAGAATTGATTGTGTATGACATTGTTGGATATAGATACTGCCACAATATAGAAAGAGAACACAAGAGTAACAATATCATGTTAGTCTTAAACTTCTTTTCAAAAGTGAAAAAAAATGTATAGGAAAAATCAGCTTAAATAATTGTATTTTAATTGTATTTAAATTAGGAATATAAGTAGTTTTAAATACTTCTATCTATAATGAAGATGAAAGGGGGTGGGGGAATGATAAACATTGAATACATGGACTTTTTTAGTTAAAAATTAAAATAAAGGTTGATTGATGTCTGTCCAGTTTCAGGATGATGACAATATACAATTATGGCCCGTTGAAGAGGTGAATATCCAAAATTGTCAACACGAGAAGGTTATTTCATTGAGGGCGCAGCCCGACGTGAAATAACTTTTGAGGGTTGACAATTTTGGATATTCATCGATTCTAAGGGGCCACAATTGTTTTATTATACCGAACTAACAGTGGAAGTGCATTTCGAACACAGACTGACGTTTGAAAATACATTTGTGTTCGATTTTCTCGAATATGCAACAAAAGTAGAATCTTTTTGTAAAATATTGATGGCCCTGAAAAGGATCGTTTATAAGAGACATCATCGGCTGCTGCCACTCTCAGCTCTATTTATGTCAAATGCCTTATTTCCACGTCTCTCAATGGGCTTCCAGTGTAACGTGAACGCTGCCATTTTGTTTATTTACGTTTGTGACGTCATTTGGGAGGTAACTCAAGTACAAATAAACAAACTCAAAAGGTTATTCACCGGTGAATAATAGGGTTATTCACCGCTGGTGTAAATTCTTTAGGGTTATTCGTCCTTCCTTCAATTGAATGAAAATTAACTGAATTATTCCATGTCACGTGATTACGTTTCACCCAATAGAATTGTTTGAAATATATGTAAGGTATAATAATATCTATTTATATAACCTCCTTTGTATTAAACTAACACCCTAAGTACCTCCTTTGTATTAAACTGACACCCTAAGTCACATTTTAAATGTTCTGACTGGCAAGGTCACAGTCAAACTGATGATATCGATATCACCCTACCAATCATTATTCTAACTCCTGACTTGCTGAGCATTATTTTATCTTCTTTGGTTTTGCTTCTAAATGTCCTGACTGTAGCAGAGAATTTCCAAATACTAATTTTAAAATCTGTTGTTTTATATGGTTCATGTGTGAGCATGCATTTTTACATCCATCAATTGGCAACTTCTTGTTCACTAAATACTTAGAATGAAATTCAAAACAGTGTGGCTGTGGCCATTGATTGACACATTAAATTCATCCATTGACTGGGACAATTTACGTGAACGTTTGTCTGTAACGACCACTGTTCAAGTCGTACCTACGATAGACATTTAAACTGTGGGGTCACCAAAGGTTTCTTAACGCCTTTAATTTTAAAATAATTCGAAAAATTAATCAGGGATAACCTTTATGTTTTGATTTATATAATTGATATAAATCAAAACATCGTGTTATTTCTGATTAATTTTTCAAATTACTTTATTAAGGTGTTGAGAACCTTTGGTGACCCCATAGTTTAAGTGTCTTTAAAAAGTACATAGTGAGCAGTAGTCGTTACATATAAACGTTCACCTAAATTGTCCCAGTCAATGGATGAATTTAATGTGTCAATCAATGGCCACAGCCACACTGTTTTGAATTTCATTCTAAGTGAGGGTATCAGTACATCTTATCGCTACTTGTCCACCATTAATATCAATCAAAAAGGTTAAAATTTGACAACACAATGGAAATGTGATTGTTGTATGACATTAAAAGTTCAAGAAGCACAGTTATAGTGACCAGTAGCTCACAGTTCAACTTTTAACGTTAAATTTTTAATACTTTAATACTCTTAGTCATATTTTTTGTCTAGTCAGTGATGAAATTAGCTTAATATTTTTTTTCTCTTTGACTTTCAAAATAAATTCATTTACAACTAGTAAAGCGGTTGAGACATTTTTAGCATGTGCTCTCTTATTATAATATTACTATTTTCTTCAAGGTTGTTAGCAGATCTCAAACGAGGAGTTTATTACCAGAAATGTCAAGATCCAGATTGTAAATCTATCAGCTACAAATCTCCAGGTTGGTATATATTATATAATGCAGACAAAAATATCAAATCTCTAGATATAAAGTAATCAAAATACAGGTGTAAACCCAAATCTCAAGGTAATTAACATAATGCTGACACAAAACTAATTATACCCCCGCTTTGAAAAAAGGGGGGTATACAGTTTTACCTCTGTCTGTCCGTCAGTCTGTCTGTCCATCGATCCGTCAGTCCATCAGTCTGTCAGTCAGTACCAGTACCATCCATCAGTCCATCCGTCCCATGAATATTTTTCGTTGCATTCTTCTCAGGAACTACAATACAAGGATTTTTTATATTTGGTTTCAGGGTTTATATAAGTCTGCTATACCATTTGATGCGTGTTCAGATCCATCACTGACAACTTCCTGTTTACCAAACACTTGTATTATTTTACACATGATACCAAGTTAAAAATTTTCGTCACATTTTTCTCAGGAACTACAATACAAGGATTTCTAAAATTTGGTTTTAGGGTTTATATAAGTCTGCAATACCGTGTGATGCGTTTTCAGATTCATTACTCAACAACTGCCTGTTTACCAATACCAAACACTTCTATGTTTTAACACATGATAGCCTAGTTGAAAATTTTCGTCATATTTCTCTCAGGAATTACAATACAAGGATTTCAGAAATTTGGTTTCGTGGTTTATATAAGTCTGCAATACGGTGTGATGTGTTTTCAGATTCATCACTCAGCAACTTCCTGTTAACCAAACACTTGTATGATTTTACACATGATAGCCAAGTTGAAAATTTTTGTCACATTTTTCTCAGGAATTACAATACAAGGATTTCTGATATTTGGTTTCAGGGTTTATATAAGTCTGCTATACCGTTTGATGCGTTTTCAGATCCATCACTTGACAACTTCCTGTTTACCAAACACTTGTATTATTTTACACATGATACCAAGTTAGAAATTTTCGTCACATTTTTCTCAGGAATTACATTACAAGGATTTCTGAAATTTGGTTTCAGGATTTATACAAGTCAGCTATACTGTGTGATGAGTTTTCAGATTCATCACTCAACAACTTCCTGTTTACCGAACACTTGCATATTTTTACACTATTAAAATTATCCACTTGAGGCGGGGGTATCATCAGTGAGCAGTTGCTCGCAGTTTCACTTGTTTGTCAGAAATTTATACAAAATACAGGCATGTGCTAAATTTCTATCAAGAGGTATGAAGAATACACACATAAGATTAATCTTAGGTAGGTATACAAAATACACACATAAAACTAAATCTCCAGGTATACAGATCTTATACATAAAATTTAATTCCGAAGGTACCATTTAACACACACTGCATGAAAGTATACATAATATTGACATAAACCATACATTTTAATAATTGTTAATTATACCCTGCTTTAAAAAAGGGGGGGTAAACTGTTTTACCTCTGTCTGTCCATCCATCCTTCCGTCAGTCAGTCAGTCCCATGAATATATTTCGTCGCATTTTTCTCAGGAACTACAATACAAGGATTTCTTTAATTTGGTTTCAGGGTTTATATAAGTCAGCTATACCGTGTGATGCGTTTTCAGATTCATCACTCGACAACTTCCTGTTTATCAAACACTTGTATGATTTTACACATGATAGCCAAGTTGAACATTTTTCGTCACATTTTTAACTACAATACAAAGATTTCTCAAATTTGGTTTCAGGGTTAATATAAGTCAGTTATACTGTGTGATGCGTTTTCAGATCCATCACTCAACCACTTCCTGTTTACCGAACACTTGCATATTTTTACACTATTAATATTATCCACTTGCGGCGGGGGTATCATCAGTGAGCAGTAGCTCGCAGTTTCACTTGTTGTTTATGATCTATTCACATTGACTTACATTACATACAAAATGAAATTTCAGTGGTGAAATAGGAATAAAAAATATTAAGTTGGGAACAAAAAATGTTGTTGCAGGAGTTTCTCACTACATTGAAGACCCATTGATGGCATTGAGCTGTTGTCTGCTCTTTGGTCGGGTTGTTGTCGCTTTGACACATTCCCCATTCCATTTTCAATTTTATTTGAATGTAGGGTATGAAAAAATGGCAGTTCTTAGTCCACTACAGTTATTTAATAGGAATTTGAAATAATGTACTGCCACCGATAATAGATTTTTTTGTAAATTTTTTTGATATTTGCAAATCAAAAGTATTTCAAAGTAATAAAATACCAATTAAATATATCAGTGATATGAAATTACAGATAAAGACATACCTAAAGAAGCACTGCCCTCATTCTACTTTGATGACAGTTTTGATGAGTTTGATGAAGGTGTGGATGATATGGACATTTTAAATGCTGCATTGGAAGTAGAAAAAACTATTGATGACAAAATAAATGAAAATAAGGATCAAACCTGAACTTCTTTTTACCATGAAATACTTATAGTGTTTTGATCATGTTGAGTCATTCAGGCTAAGATTTTAGTGTAACCGATGTATTTAATCTTACCTACATGTAAGTAACAACTGACTGTCACTTAATGTAATGGGCATGTATAGACATTGACATTAAGTCATACGAGATGGCTTGGTTCTTGTGGAATAGTTGGAAAGAGCTTTTCAAGTAACAACTTGATATCAGTTATTTCTTCAAGTACCTGTACTACTGTTAAACTTGTTTCAGTCGTCAATGAATAAAGCAAATACCATATATATTAATCTTGTTTATGATCAGGTGTTATATGGTTGGTCTTAGATTTATGCCTATCTTTATATATTTACTTCCCTTCATGTGAAAATGCCAGATTTTGATTGGATAATATATAAGAGGGTGATAATTTATTCTGTCCCATTGCTTAAGGGCAGACAATTTTGTTAATGTCACTCTCTTAGACCAATCAAAATTTGATAATTTAATGGACAATGAATTGAATTCACACAATTTATATGATTAAAGACAGTGCTCAAGGACTACGTTTTGGCCACAGAAAAACTTAAAGATTGCTATGTTGTATGGGTTTTTCTCATAGTAGAAGTCTGTGGTCTTTATTGATAACTTCTAAATCATTTTGTCTCATTGGCAATCATACCACGTCTTATTTTTATATTACACATTTCCTTTTGAAAAAGAATTCATAAACAAGATAGGAAATATCATTGTTTACTGGAAATAATGGGATTTTATCAGTTTTGTATGAAAGTATAAAATAAAATTGAGAATAGAAAGTTTGATTGTTTCGTGATATTTATTGATTTCAATGTGACTGAAATATACCAACAGTTACAGCTGTTGCCTGTATTCTCTCTAAATAGCAGAAAATTTCAATGTTTTTTTCATTAAGATCCAAAAATTGTCATATATAAATTATTTAATTAGAATTAAAGAACATGTTTTTGCAAATTGAAGGAAAAAACTTTTTATTCTTGAGTTCTAGCTATATAGGCAAAAAACACACTTAACTCTATGATATAAGTATTACATGTATAAAAGACACAAGTTTATTGCATTAAATGTGATGGCATGGCAAATAAGAATATTTAAAACATATATGGTCAATGAGTTGATTATATTTCACAATTTTTGAAATGAGGGGATAAAGCATTTGTTGTTTGTTGGGAATGTTTCACCATGGAAATTAAGAACATTTATATATGATATGTGACTACATGTATTATTAACTCAATTTATATTTCATGTTTTCTGTTTAAATGATAAAGAAGTTATTAACTAGACAAGAACATGTTCCAAAAAAATAAATTATTTTGACCTCTAAGTCAGTCAAGGTCACACAAAGGTCATGCTTGTACGTGAAACACCATTTTAAGCAAATGCTTTTTCATATCAAATATAAGTAAGTTGGGCGTAAACTTTTTTTCTATTCTATTTAGGTCCTTCTATTTTTGAGGCTCACAAAAATACATATTTTGTTAGCTCTAGCTCACCTGCCCAAATGGGCCATGTGAGCTTTTCTCATCACTTGCTGTCTGTTTCTGTTAACTTTTACAAAAATCTTCTTTGAAACTACTAGGCCACAATCATCATCAGAGTATATAGTTTAAAAATGTGGTTGGTGACCCCACTTGCCAACAAACAATGGGCACCATGGTATCAGGTCCGTTGGCGCCCAATATACTTTCGCACCCTACACGTTCGCACCTCGCACGTTCGCACCCAAGGTCCGTTCGCACTCTACACGTTCGCGCCTAATTTTAATTCAAATTCCAGTTGAATAATTGGAAAATCATCATTGTTGTTTTTAATTGCTTTCGTGTAAATACTGAATGTATTTATAGCTTGGTATGAGTAAAAGATTGAAGATTATAAATGAAAAACACAAAAGATAATTGTTTTTAACAGCTTGGTGACTTTGATCTGAAACAATGAAACAATAAAATATAGCAATACACTATTATAACCAAAACATGATAAAATTTATTCAAGACTCAAAAAAAAAAAAAAAATGTAGTCAGAATCTCACTTCATTTTGAAACAAGTCAATGAAACAAAGTTATACATGTTATAGTAATACACTAACCAAAACATGATAAAGAGTTATTCAACACAAAATAAAACGTTGACAGAATCCCACTTTATTTAGAAAGGAATAAATTTTTTTTAACAATACACTATCCAAAACATGATTAAGATTTATTCAACACAAAAAAATGCTGTATCACTTTATTTTGAGACAATGAAAACAATAATACTTATAAGAATACTACTTGATTACAAAGTTGAAATTGGGCGCGTACATGTAGGGTGCGAACGGACTTTGGGTGCGAACATGTAGGGTGCGAAAGTGAAAGGGGGCGAACATGAGTGGGTGCGAACGTGAATGGGCGCGAACGGACCCGGATTCGGGCACCATGGCCAACATGGCTTAAAAATTTTAGCAATAAGCCAAATACTGCATTTTACCCCTATGTTCTATTTTAAGTTAAAATAGAACATAGGGGTAAAATGCAGTATTTGGCTTATGTCTCTGAAACTAGAGCATTTAGAGCAAATCTGACATGGGGAAAAATATTTCTCAGGTTCTGATCTGTCCGTGCTGATAATTCCGTATGAATCGGACCATTCATTGTTCCGTTGCTGCCCCTGCATTAGTAATATTAAGGAAATGTTGCAGATTTTGGTTATTATTTTAAATATTTATTGATAGAGATAAACTGTAAACAGCCATAATATTCAGCAAAGTACAATCTACAAATAAGTCTGTATGACTAAAATTGTAAAATGACCCCTTAAGGAGTTGTTGCCCTTTATAGTAATATTTTTCGTAAATTTTTGCAACATCCAACCAACATAACAGCCATGGCTAAATAAAGATTCTAATATGACGTGCTTCTTAAGCTTTGTAAAGAAACCATACTTTATTATCCAATAAAATTAGTTTGCACATGCGTATATTGACTACGGCAGAAAAATGAATTTCGTCAAATTGATATGCATTTAATGTATTTCCTTAAATTAAACCACTTTCAAACACTAAAATGATACACATTTTGTTCCTTATACTTTTACAATGACACCAATGTGTTACAATTCGTAATTGACATATTTGACCTAGATACCGCATCGTTCATGTTGGCTGTTCTAACTTCAAAACCCCTCCCTCTGAAAAACACGTTTCATCTCTCCTTTTAAAAAGGCATGTCATCGTATAGAATAATTTCATTGAAACATATGTTCCGATGATAAAATATAAAATCAAGTATAGGTTATTATTACTGTTGTACTGAAATGACAAAATTGTTTCATATATTTCTGATAAAATGGATTGACCCTAGCAGGGAATCGAACCCCATTCTCCTATAAAAAAAAATAGGCGTAATTACCAATATACCACCAAGGTTTCCAATCCATTTTACAAATGCAACAAGATTGTCACCCAGTATTAATTTTAATCATCATGTAATACAGCATTTGAAATCGTCAGATGCACAAAGGCGTGCCCTTTGATCAACTTTACAAGGTGTAGCCACCGCAAGTATAAATGGATCTCTGTCAAAGGGCCCCTCCTTCCAAGTCTCAAATGTCAGCACAACTTTATCAAGGAATCCTCTATCAAATATAAACATATTTACCAATGCTACACTATTAACCGGCGAAATATTTACGATTAATTTAGTAAAATAAAGACCTACCCGATTCTCCTTGTGCGTCCACCGCCATTGACAACTGACTTGAAAATGTGCGTGTCAGAAATTGACCTCAAAGGAAAAGACTGTTGTAATATAAATTTTCTGTTATATTGTGACTCAAATATTGTTTTAGTTAGGCTGATAAATTAATTTGTTAATTTCTGTTTCAATTTTGAATTTTAGAAACCTACAACTTTGCGAAATTAAACTGGTTTGAACTAGTTGGATAAAAATCGACAGCGAGGTTGATGGAAGAGCCTACACGAAGATCGTACACTTATACACAGCGAACATAGAAATTACCGTAATTGTCCTAATCAGAATCGAAATAATTGATGCCAGCTATACTTTATTTTAGTTTTAACATGGGTAGGCATTATATTCGTGTTATTTTAGCCCTCGCTATCGCTCTGGCAAAAATAATCACGAATATAATGCCTACCCATGTTAAAACTACAATAAAGTATAGCTGGCATCAATTATTTCTTAAACATACGGGTTTACTATAGAAGTCTTAGGGAAAATGGTACATGAAACAATTTCTTATGGTAAAAACTTGAAAAGTAATTGAAACAAGTACTCGGTAAGTATTGCATGACAACACACCCTCCATACATGACCCTTCCCCCCCCCCCTTTTTCCCCCATTACATAATGATATTTAATCATCGTATGATAAGCACAAAAACATTTTAAATATAAAACTAAGGATTTTTGGAAAATGACGCAGTCATTGTTCCATTACTGCCGACCTGAACTTCATTACATTTCTCTGCCTACCGCGCTTGGTTTCGTATTTACTATTTTCCATACAAACTGGAATCTGCTTGTGTTATCATTTTGCATGATCATTGTGTAGTAATCAGCCAGGAACCAGTTTACACTCGGTTTCATATTTACTGTATTTATTTTACAAACTAACTGGTTTCTGCTTGTATTCCACTACACTCGAACAAAGTGTTGTAGTTTGACGGGAACCAGTTTAGAATTTGTAAACTACAAAACGTAATCGGTTATTGTTCATTCCGTTTTGGTGTTTCATACCGACTTATATGGTTTGAATAAGCTTAAGACCCTTCAAACATTAATGTGATAGGTATATTTAAGACTGTTTTACAAAAGGATTGAACTGTTTTACTTTCAAAGTCGTACTATAGTGATATCTGTCACGAACGGATTTCCACTCTCACCGGTTAATTTCTTCTTTTACACGTGCTTTTGAAACTTCCTGTTTAAACATCGCAAGTTTTAAAATTGTTTTTTGAGTGAATTAAACTTATTTTAACAATCATGAAGCGTTCCAGAATCATTTTAAAGCAGTTTCTTCTTCTCTTTGATAATGGAAAATAGGTTTTCTCAAGAAAATACCGCAAACGATCGCAGAGGAATTGAAACGTACAAGTCAAGTCGGCACCTGGTTAAATTGGCATCTAGTCAAATCGGCACCTATTTGACGTCAATTCGGCATCCAATAATATTTGTTATAATATTTTCTATTCAATTAATTAATTACTGTTACCAAGTACATAGTGAATATGTTGTTGTGTATTTAGGTTAACAACGAAACGAAAGTGAATATGTTGTTGTGTATAAAGGTAAACAACGAAGCCCTTACCAAAGCTGTTGTTTTAACAATTAGACAATTATTAAAATAAAATGGAAAACTATGAGTCCCTTTCAATAAATCAAACTTTCATGCCAAATAATTAGCAAATTTAAGGTGTTTTTTTTTCAGTAAAGTTTAAACAGCATTAAACCAACAATCCTGTAAAATGCTCAACTGGTTAAAATAATGCAGAAAAATATCCAATATCTCATGTATTAGTCCAAATAATTATGACGTCTGGCAAGGCCATTTTATTTTTTTTTCTGGGACGCCTTCCTACGACGTTCGTAGGAAGGCGTCCCAGAAAAAAATTAACATAGCCTTGCGGTCATAGGAAGGTGTTCCAGAATAAAATTTAAAAAGCCTTGCCAGACGTAATAATTATTTGGACTACTCATATATATATATATATATATCATTAAAAATACACAAAAAAAGTCATTAAGTTGAGAAAAATAAATAGAATTAAATTCATAACAGTGTGGCTATGGACATTGATTGGCGCACTTTAATATCCCATTGACTGGGACAGATTAGGTGAACGTTCGTCTATAACGCCCATTGCCCACGACGTCCTTAACATAAACATTTAAACCGTGGGGTCACCAAAGGTTCTCAACGCCTATATAAAATAATTCGAAATACTAATCAGGAATTTGTGTTTTGATTTATATTGATTAATTAAACGTCCTTTACTTGTGTTTTTGTTATGTTTCGACAATCAATTTTCATAATAAGATATCGCAAAGCTATGTTCTTTCAGAAAAAAAGAATGACTTACTGGCTTTAAAAGTTGCAATGCATGTATTGATTGATTATCTTTTTCGGATGTCAAAGCGATTTAACAATTGTGATTGTCGAGTTATGTAATCTTTTAACTTTTATCTGGTCTAATTTTATTTAAGAACGAATGCATAATCCACTTTCAAAAGTTGTGCAAATACGAAACATAAAGACAAAATATACTTCTGCCCTGTCTTTTTCGTACTTGAAAGTTATTGGATAGTAAGAAAGCTATTTGGATTAAACCTTGTGAAATTTGCATGCATTTACGTTATTGTACTGGCAAAATGTATCATTTGGTGTATATAAGAAACTTAAACCGTTCTGCTATACTGATACTATGGGGGTTACTATACTGGTGAAAAACACTTGGCAACAGAAACGCATTCATCTTATCTATATAAAAAAATCGACCCAATTTACATAGAAATGGACGTCTTCGTGCATTTGTGATCGCAAATAAAATATGTTCCGGACCTTATGAGTATTTGGACCATACGCGCATGACCATACCCGTCATTCGCGTACGGTCGGACCATACGTGTATGGTTGGACCATATTAGTATACCCTTATGGTCATGATATATGCGTATGGTCCAAATACTCATATGGTCCGGAACACATACATGATATTCTGTGCGTTGTCGGTCGTCTATTAGTTTTTTTTCTTTTGTTGATGGATTTGACGTCTTTCTGTGAGTGATTATTTGTTCATGACTTAAAACTTACTTGCAAATAATTTAAAACCAAGACTTGATTTATAAAAATGTCCAAACAAACTATGATTTTTTTTAAAACATACATCACATCCATTGCAAAAGGCTAAAATTCGCCAGGTCTTTAATTTCAACTAAGTGAGTTGACTAAATTAAAGTTGCGGACCATTTTCCAATTTCCATGCGGTATCCCTATTTTTTCCCGCTCATCTTTTATGTTGTTTTTTTTCATGCCAAGACCTCTTGGAGCTTTCATTCTATAAAGTGTGTATTTTGCTAATGGTCGAAGGCAATACGGGAACCTATAGCTTGATAACGCCTGTTGGTCCCTGGAAAGAATGTGTCTGATTGTCTATCACACTACATATTCTTATTTTAACATGCAGTTATATCTATGATAAGAATGAAAATTGATTGAGACAAAAACCCAACCAAAGAGCAAAAAAAAAAGAGAAAAAAAAAGCCCAAGGCAACATGTAGATCTTTCGTATCAAGGGAATTGCTATAAATATATTTATTTCAGGTTAATAGTATTAGGCCATACTCAAGTTATAAAATAGATCTTGTCGTCAACTTTTGCAACCAGCTTCTATGTTTCTATAATGCACTGTTCATCTTTTTTGGGCTTCGACTTTTCCATTGGACAGACAATTTTGTTTTCGACTATTTTAAAAAGATGCATTTTTTTACAAAATCATACAAGTAAGGAGTCTCTGGCCTTTGGTAGTGTTGTATGTTAATTAATGTTTGTTTATTTATTTGTTTAGGAAATAAGTATGACGTACATTTTCACTGAACTAGGACACTTTTTATAATAGTTTTTCGATATCGCTCGGGCAAAAATAATCACGAATATAATGCCTACCCATGTTAAAACTACAATAAAGTATAGTTTGCATCAATTATTTCTTGAACCTACCATATTTTTTTTTTGTCTGTGTTGGATTTGTGTGGCATTAAAAAAAACGAGTATAGACTACACAGTGCAGCTTCCAACAAGAATACAAGATTTATTGATTTTAAAAGTGCGACCAAAATTAAAAATTTGCTCGCAGCGGAAAAATTCAACAGTTTGATTTTCATTGAAATAAAATAATTGTTATGATTTACACACCGTTACTTTTTCCAATATAAATATTCGAACTATTTTGTTTGTTGTTTCCTTTATAAATTTACATCATTTTTAAAAAGACCACGTGTCTTCGATATTTAGAAGACTATAAAAGCGATGTTCATTATCTTTCTTCTGCTGTAAGTTTAATTTAGTTATTTTGTGTCATAATTGCCATCTCGTATATTTTAAATTTGAATAAAGAAGATTCAGGTTGTCTTATACGTCAATGATACACACAAAAAAAACGATAACAAATAAAATTAGGTGCAACATTAATTCTCCATGAGAAGAATACATCACATGGATGTAATTTTTGTAAGAAAAATACCAATTTCGTAAGAAGTTGTGTGTTGGACTTGAAGAGCCAAGGCAAACTGACAAATATCTGAATGAACGAATCGATTTATGGTATATAAAAAAAACCCAAAGCCCACATGGTTAGCATTGAATAAATAGAAAGCCACTCTTAAATAATCATAACGTAGAAGTTTTTGTTCTCTTAATCAATAAGCAGGCGCGGATCCAGAGGGGGGGGTTCCGGGGGTTGGAACCCCCCTTTTTTTTTGCCGATCAATGCATTTGAATGGGAGCATCAAGCTGGAACCCCCCCCCCTTTACTCTGGGTTGGGAACCCCCCCTTTTTAAAATGGCTGGATCCGCCCCTGATAAGATATTTTCTGAAATAACGCGGGTCCCCATTGACTTAAAAGTTTTTTTGTTTTTTTTTACCATGAATAAACTTTTTTTTTTATTATTATTATTTATTGATATCAGCTCTGGACATTAATATTCTTAAAAGTGAAACTGTTGTAAGTGATGGTATAACAATTATTTAAAATAAATTCCTTAAATGATTTGTGAAAAGAAAGTTTCATTTTATGTATCACTATGTGTAACAAATGATTATTTAAATCCCCACTTGAAGGCCTCCGATAGACTGAGTGAGCATAAAATCATCGCTCACGACAAACAAGTTATAGGTAAACTTTTCAGTACAATTACTAATAAACGTTTTTCTATCGACCACACTGTTATGAATTTCATACTATATACAAAATGTACATGAACACCAAAAAATGTGAAAGTTAGTATTTAACTCTTTTTGCTTAAATACTGAAAAAATTCTGGCAACCCCTTTCTTATTTTTACTCTTTTTGCTTAAAATACTGTTAAAAATATATATTTAACATAGGTGACGAATTGACTATATCAGGTGTCGATTTTAACCAGGTGCTGATTTGTCTAGGTGCCGGTTTGACTAGAATTCTTTGACATATGTTTGAAATTATCTGAGTTTCATTAGACCTTTGATAACAGTAACAAAAAGATTATTTACTTAATATTTTGTGGGAGAAGGGGGTTCAGACTATGTGGTATCGGGTCTGTTTGCGCCCAATACATTTTCGCACCCTACACGTTCGCACATTCGCACCCAAGGTCTGTTCTCACTCTACTCATTCGCGCCCAATTTTAATTCAAATTCAAGTTGAATAATTGGAAAATCATGGTTGTAGTTTTAAATTGCTTTGGTGTAAATACTGAATGAATAGCTTGGTATGAGTAAAACATTGAAGATTTTAAAGGAAAAACACAAAAGGTAATTGTTTTTAACAGCTTGGTCCCTTTGATCTGAAACAACGAAACAATAAAACATAGAAACCAAAATATAGCAATCCACTAATATAACCAAAACATGATAAAATTTATTCAACACACAGAAAAAAACATAGTCAGAATCTCACTTCATTTTGAAACAAGTCAATGAAACAAAGTTATAGCAATACACTTACCAAAACATGATTAAGAGTTATTCAACACAAAATAAAACGTTGACAAAATACCACTTTATTTAGAAAGGATTATTATTATTTTTAACAATACGCTATCCAAAACATGATTAAGATTTATTCAAAACAAAAAAAAATGCTGTCTCACTTTATTTTGAGACCATGACAAGAATTATACTTATAAGAAAACACTTGCTTACAGAAACCAATTAAGATTGGGTGCGAACATGTAGAATGTGAAAGTGAAAGGGGGTGAACATGAGTGGGCGCAAACGTGAATGGAAGCGAACTGACCCGGATTCAGACTGTACCAGTGAGAAATATACAAGCCTTTCTACGGTATTTATTTGTACAATTCAGGTAGTCTTGACCTATTCATTTGTCTTAAAAAACCAGCCAGTTGTCAGCTTCACTTCACACACACACATATACGAATATCAATTATATGCTTACGATACATTTTGCATTGTTAAACTAATTCCGGTATGTGAAAATCAAGACTTGCATAAAACCTATCCCAATATTAGAGACAGTGGCGTCATTTTTCTTCAGAGCTTTCAGCTCTTTGATTAATATAAGTGTGTGTGGGTAGGATTTCACTGTATATATAGAGCAGTGCAACATATTAATTGGTGGAGGCATCACTGTACATAAAAATTGCTGATCACAAGTTCTACATACTAGTGTATGGTTCCCCTACAAAGGGAGTTACAGATACAGAGGTTAGGTAAGGTAAGTCCCCTACTGCTTAAAAAATGCATTGAAACAAAATTCTTACTTGATCTATTTCTTGTCATGCTGTAAACTATATAACAAACATTAAGTCAGTATCTTCAAGCATGACGAAAAAAGTGTTGAAAACTGAGAATACTAGTCCGTAACTCTGCACAAAATCCGAAACAAAATTCGAACTTGATCTGTAACCTGTCATGATAAAACAATACACCAATTGGAGCAAATTTCAAATCAATATCTTAAAGCATGAAGAAAAAGTGTAGAAAACTGATTTGCCGGACAGACAGACGGAGTGCAAACCTATATTCCCCTTAGACTTCGCCAGTAGGGGACTAATAATGAGAATGGGTCTTCATTTACTAGTACTATTGTAAGACTCAAATTAAACCAAACTTGGCCTCAATCATTATTTATTATGATTTTAACCTTATTTTACATGATTTCCAAAAACACCACTTAGATACAGGTGAGCGACATATAGGATCTTGAGAGCCTGTAGTTTTTGTATTCCCAAACTTGTTCTCGTTCATTGAAATCTATAATACGTTGGTTTTTAGGCAGTTAAGCTGCCTTATGCGAGCCACCTTCTGCTTTAGAACTTGGAAACAGTCGTGATCCCCACTCCTCAACCATATTTATTCATGTATGGGACAAAATAACCAATCAAATGCAATACAGGGGGAGTCCCTGGGGGTCACCCCACCCCTCCTGTTGGGGAACTTTGAAACAGTCGAGATCCCCACCCCTAAACCATATATATTCATGTATGGGACAATATAATAAATCGAATGAAATATAGGGGGAGTACCTGTGGGTCATCCCACCCCTCCTATTTGAGAACTTGGAAACGGTCGAGATCCCCACCCCTAAACCATATATATTCATGTATTGAACAGTACAACAAATCATATGAAATATAGGTGGAGTTCGTGGGGCCACTGCACCCTCCTGTTTGAGAACTTGGAAACAGTCGAGATCCTCACCCCTTAACCATATATATTCATGTATTGGACAATATAACAAATCAAATGAATTATAGGGGGAGTCCCTAGGGTCACTGCACCCTCCTGTTTGAGAACTTGGAAACTGTCGAGATCCTCACCCCTTAACCATATATACTCATGTATGGGACTAAATAACAAATCAAATAATCTTGTGTGTGTTTTGAGAACTTGTAAAAGATTGAGATACCAACTCCTAAACCATATTCATTTCATTCCTGTTTGTCATTTCAAAAAGATTGAATGAGATACAAGGTCAATCTCATAGGCGTCACATATGCATATCACTTTGCTAGACCTAACACCTGTCATTTTATTCCAAACTTAGACATCATGGACTTGGAGTGAAGGTGGGAGTCATTTACATTTACTATGGACAGGTCAGTCAGACCTCACCATTGATCCCTGTAGTAGTAAACATTTGTCTGATTTGTGTCTCACAACTTTTGTACTGTAGAACGCAAACTCAGTTTTCTTTCCAGGGAAGCAAGTCCATTCATACTTTTACAAGCTCGTACTAAAGTCAACTTGAACTACAAACAGTCAACTAATACGAACAATTACGATCAACTAGAAGAACTGCAATCATTGCGAATTTGTACCACTGCTGACTCGAGACTCATGACCACGAAAAAAAATATACTTGATAAATGCGTTGCTTTTGAAAACCTTGATAAAATATGAATTATTTGCCTTAATAATTAATTCATTTATATGAACATAAATGTACAATTATATATGAATGTTTAATGTTTGTTCTTTTAAATCTTTAAAAAAAATTGAAGCAACATTGCCACAGTTTTCATAATTATGTTTGCCTTGGTTTTTGGTTAACTGCCTACAGTGCTTACAGCGCTTTGATTTTCTTTTTTTATCAGGTAATTCTAGAACTTTGCAGAACAATATAAACTGGCCATGCCTATAATGGAACAAACATGCAAATAACATCACAGCAGCTACAGCTACACAAAACGGCTCAACTTCATTAATGTGGCTGAGGTGTCTTCATCCATCTTGGATTTTACCCTACAATGGGTGGTCCATTTGGAGTCTTGACTTACTCATCACTCTAACGCCTGTCACGTTTTCTCTAATTGCTATAGTTTTTGAGATAAAAGCCAAAACTGCATTTGACCGCGATGTCAGCCTATTTAAGTAATGGCGGACATGTTTGAAATGTTGATGGATCAAAACTTCGGATACAACTAATTAACACGATACAACAAGCTCAAGGATCATTCAGGTATATGGCCCAGCAGTTTCAGAGCTCCTTAGGGGACAATTGCCAACTTTTTGTAGATCTTATTTTGCTGAACATTTTTTCTGTTTACAGTTTATCTTCATTTTCAATAATATTCAATACAATAACCAACAACTGAAACATGTCCTAAAAGTTTCCAATTTCGTGGCAGCAAATCATTAATGGGTTGTTCGATTCGTCTGAAAATTTCAGGGCCGGCTGATAGATGTTCTATTTTAGCCCTTGTAGCCATGTTTGTTGATGGATCAAAACTTCGGATACAATTTAAAAAAAAAGATACCCACTGGCCAGCGAATATTCAATTAAAGTTTTATTGTATTTGATCCAGTATTGTCATTTTTTTCTACAATTTTTTTTACTATTTCGAAAATTATATAAAAATAATTGACAATCTTTTGTAGCACAAATGGTCAGCAAGACTAGATCTACAACAAATATCTTTGGTCGACACCTTACTAAACGTTTATTGCCCATTAGGATCCTTTAAAGACGTTTTTTCCGATGTTTTTCTCTTTTGCATATCTTGAAAAATATACCGTATATATGAATTAATAACAAAAGTGATAAGCATGACAACATCTACAAATAAATGTGCATTACGGTACCGAAATTGTAAGTCGACTCCTTATTGGGTTATTACTCTTTAAAATAATGACAATTTCCCTATTTTTGGCATTTTTGACTAATATCTTGAAAAATAGATAGATGACATAGCTAGAATCTTTGAATAACAAGAGATAGCAGCCATACAATAGCTACAAAGAAGTCAAGACTAACCGAAATAGTAAGTCAATATCTTAGTCGACTTCCAAGTTTTTGCCCATAAATGCTTTAATGGCATTTTTTTCATTTTATTTCAATTCTGTCTAACTCAGTTCTGTATAAACTTGAAAAATTATGAAAGATAGATCATGGTAGCTTGAAGTAGAAAAGGTGATCATCAAGACAAAATATACAATGAAGTTGACAACATGCACTATCATGGACCACTTTGACCGTAACTCGGGGGTCTCCATATTGTGCGACGAACAAAATGGGTTCAGAACCAAACGCTCATGCGAGTTCCAGCTACTAATAACCATACATGAAATAGCCAAGAACATGGAGGATGGCGATCAGACATATCATCCTGTTAGACGTCGACAAGGCCTTTGATAGGTACCACATAACAGACTGCTCCACAAAATGGACTACTACGGAGTAAGAGGTATCCAACTCGAATGGATAAGACAGTTTCTGTCCAATAGAACCCATTCCATCTAATTTCATGTTTTCTTCTTTAAAATGGCTATCTTTTACCAAAAGAATAAAATACCAACAATCAATTCTAATGTATAAAATTGTAAATGGGCTAACACCTGATTACTTAGCAATACTAAATATTGATGATGTGCAACGCCACAACTTACGATCTGTCTCTAATAATGATCTTTTTGTTCCAAGACCAAATACAAATTTTTATAAAAAATCTTTTCATTATTCTGCAACCAAAGTATGGAATAATTTACCGCTCGAAATAAAAAAATGTCCTAATGTGGAATTATTCAAGAAACATAGTTATAATCATTTTCTTGAAAATTATATGCAAGTCAAATAATTTGTTTTCCTCTAACAAAACTATATCAAATGTTGTCATTTATTACCCTTTGTATATTTCAATGATCGAATTGTGTATATACTAGTAATATATATTGTAATTTAATGTATGAATGTATGAATGTATGAATGTTAACTGTATGCATGTATTTTGTTTGAGGGCCTCAATGAAAATTAGACTATTTCTAATTGAGTTACCCTCTTTAGATAAAGAATTTATTATTATTATTATTATTATTATTATTATTATTAAAAACAGTGGCAAATGTGTTTCCACCCAGAAAAATGTACAGTCATCCGTGTCTCTTAACGACGTCAACAACATCAGTCGTCCTACTCACTCCATGGACACAGATTAGAAAGAATAGACAGTGGGAAATACCTTGGGCTCACCATCAGCAAAGATCTCACCTGGTCAAATCAAATCAACCAGACCATAGGGAAAGCCTCCAAGACACTAGGATTCTTACGGAGAAATCTGGGTAGGTGTACTCCATCAACAAAAGCTACAGCTTACTCCACGTTAGTAAGACCAACCCTGGAATATGCTTCCCCTGTATGGGATCCCCACCAAATTATCATCATACGTGACATAGAGCAGGTACAGAGATGAGCAGCTCGCTTTGTCTACAGTTGCTACCAGGACAACTCTCCAGGATGTGTTACAAAGCTTCTGGACCAACTTCAATGGGAATCACTGCAGCATCATGGAAACAGAGTCTGGTGCTGTGTTACAAGACTCTACACCAGATGATTGCCATTGATCCAGCCAAATACAATGCATCAGATGACAGTAGGACCAGAGGCAACCACAAATTTAGACCAGACAAGAGTGAAGAGGGCTTTCTTCTTTCACTCATTCTTCCCGAGAACAACTAGAGAGTGGAACAAACTCCCAGAATCGGTAGTGGAGTCCGGATCACTAGAGGACTTCAGGGCCAGAGTGAACACCATCCCCTGGACCCAACCAGTCCACATCTTAAATAGACAGCAGGAGAACCAGTTATATAGTTATATATAGTTGTAATTTAGCATATTTATTATTGTAAGTACCATCCAGTTTTTCCTGTACTTTTACTTTTGTCCATAGAGGAGTGGCCTCCTGTCTGTTTGAGATGCACCGAGTCAATTACACTTTAATAGAGTTCTACTCGTAACCGAGAAGAAGAATATGACTAAAATCATGGGAAGGACTATTTTTAGCTCACCTGGCCCACAGGGCCAAGTGAGCTTTTCCCATCACTTTGCGTCCGTCGTCCGTCGTCGTTAAGTTATTGCCCATTTTAGTCAATTTTTAACCATTTTTTGTAAAAAAAATGTTGGGTTGCTTCCCCTGAATCGGTAATTTTAAGGAAATTTTGCTGTTTTTGTTTATTATCTTGAATGTATTATAGATAGAGATTAACTGTAAACAGCAATAATGTTCAGCAAAGTAAGATTTACAAATAAGTCAACGTGACCAAATGGTCAGTTGACCCCTTTAGCAGTTATTGTCATTTTTTGTCAATTTTTAACCATTTTTCGTAAATCTTAGTTATCTTTTACAAAAATCTTCTCTTCTGAAACTACTGGGCCAAATTAATCCAAACTTGGCCGCAATCATCTTTGGGGTATCTAATTTAAAAATGTGTCCGGTGACCCGGCCATCAAATCAAGATGGCCACCACAGCTAAAAATAGAACATAGGGGTAAAATGCAGTTTTTGGCTTATAACTCAAAAACCAAAGCATTTAGAGCAAATCTGACACCTATTTTATCATTCTAAATTGCCTCTTTTGTCCGACTTGAAGGGATTACTATGAAAGGTGATACATTTTAGCTCACCTGACCCGTCGTTAACTTTTACAAACATCTTCTCCTCTGAAACTACTGGGCCAAATTAATCCAAACTTGGCCACAATCATCATTGGGGTATCCAGTTTGAAAAATGTGTCCGGTGACCCCGCTTACCAACCAAGATGGCCACCATGGCTAAAAATAGAACATAGGGGTAAAATGCAGTTTTTGGCTTATAACTCAATAACCAAAGCATTTAGAGCAAATCTGACAGCGGTAAAATTGTTTATCAGGTCAACATCTATCTGCCCTGAAATTTTCAGATGAATCGGACAACCCGTTGTTGGGTTGCTGCCCCTGAATTGGTATTTTAAGGAAATTTTGCTGTTTTTGGTTATCTTGAATATTATTATAGATAGAAATAAACTGTAAACAGCAATAATGTTCAGCAAAGTAAGATTTACAAATAAGTCAATTGACCCCCTAAGGAGTTATTGTCCTTTATAGTCAATTTTTAACAATTTTCATTAAATTTTTAAATTTTTATTAACATTTTCCACTGAAACTACTGGGCCAAGTTCATTATAGATAGAGATAATTGTAAGCAGCAAGACTGTTTAGTAAAGTTAGATGTACAAACACATCACCATCACCAAAACACAATTTTGTCATGAATCCATCTGCTTCCTTTGTTAAATATTCACATAGACCAAGGTGAGCGCCACAGGCTCTTTAGAGCCTCTAGTTAAAGTTTTTTTTAACCATGATCAAGTTGTTTTTTTTATTTTTGCCTATAAATATCTTTAAAATTATGATATCTGGATAGAAACTTTATCTATCGTTATTTTATTAGTGTCTGTACAAAGCGTGTTAGTTTATAGATACAGTTGCAAAGGGGGCCTCGGGCCTTTATCTGGTTTTAAGAAATAAGGGAGCTACCATTTGATGTTTATGGGGGGGCTAGGATGAAAAATTTTGTCGTGCATTTTTTTTTAGCTGTAATCTCTGTCCTGCCTTTTTATTTTTCACTCTGTTCGGTCCTGCCTTTTTTTTTTTAGTTTATCCTGACCTTTTTTTACCTAAATTGTCGTCCTGACTTTTTTTTTTTGCAAGTGTCTCATCCTGCCTTTTTTTTACTCAAAACTCCTGTCCTGCCTATTTTTTTCAAATTTCATCCTAGCCCCCCCCCCCATAAAAATCAAATGGTAGCTCCCTAAACGAAATTAAAAAGCCACTCCCCCTTTTTCATGTAGACCCTTACATAAAGATTTAATAGTGCATGGCGGATTACGTATTTGGTTAACTAATTGAGTTAATTTCTGAAAAATAAACAATCAATTATTATTATCCGACATTGTAAACAAACAAACAAACTTTTTGAAAAACGCGCCTTTTACAGATTTCAGTGGAAACACCCAAAGGTTTCCGAGCAATAAACAACTTCCGGAGAATCGTACGATGGATTGTAGGAGCACGTTGCTTTGTTTTCTCTAGATTAACATCTTATAATATAAGCAAAAAAATGACTTGTTGTGGGGAAACTTTTTCCAATTATGGATGGGACTTTTTCATGTGGTTTTGTAGATTTTGGGGTATTATTACAGCGTTAAGTGAGTATAAAACAGTTGAAACATGCCTGTCGCTAGACAAACTAGATCACGCCACTGTGTTCTATTTTTAGAACACCATGATAATATTTGTTAATTTTTGAGCAAATAATTAATTTTGGCGACAATTTTTTCAGAAGATATATCAGAAATTAAAACTGATTTTTAAATTGTTCCCGTTACTGGTCAAACTCGAAGGTGTGTTCAATGTTGACAACCCATTGGTCCATGAATGACAACATGTGTTTTTTATTTTATTTTAACATTGAATCAAAGTCATGTCAATGACCTATTTTAGGCTATTTACATGGGGTTTTGATTCTTTTCCAAGTATGTCAGTAGATCTATATAATAATAGTGTTTCTGATGCCATCACAGAAAATGTTTTGGCTACAAAAAAAATAGACATTTAGTACCACATTTGGCAGTTACTCAAAACAAGGATTTGTATACATACAAATTACAAATCCTTGCTCAAAATAACGAAGGTCAGATTTTATTTTAATAAATAAAGTTTGATGTAGTGTAATTAGGATCAAAATAAATAATAGTATTCATATTTGTTTTAATGCATCTATCTAGCTTGTCCCCTTGTGGTTTTTTTTATCCAAACTATTTATAGAATGAACAAGTTAACATGACAAGCTACTCACAATTTCATAAACTCAATAGATCATCCAATGGTTATAAAATTCATTTCAACAGACTTTCAAAATATAATGTATAAAAAGGTACATTTTTCCCCCTTAGATGTGAATTCTTAAATCAGGTGATTGTAAATCCATGAAATGGACCATGATTAGACATGTGCAGATCCAATTTACATTGTATGGTTTATTCAAGTTAAAATTATACAACTTTACATGTATATGTATTTAGAAAAACTTTACATACATGCAGCAGTTTCATCTTATGGTACCATCTACATTTGATTAAATTGTGTAATTGCATGATCCTAAATGCTTGTGTGTTATTGTCTCTCACTCCATTTCAAATTGTTAAAAAGCAATTATAATTTATAACCTCACTGATCTCTAGAGCATCAAGTTTTTTTTTTAATCTTATAAGTCTTGTGCCATTTTTATGAAGTTTCAGATGATAAGTTCTTGAATTTTATACAATTTTCATATAGAATAAATCTTAAAATAAACATACCCTGAAGAATGCTAGAAAAAATCTATGAAAATATTTTTGTTGTTGATCATTCTACATGTATAAATGCCTTTAAAATGTTGTTTGTTTGTCTTTCCTTGACCTTGGTTTTTAATGTCCATATTCATCTTCTTACCCGTTATAAATGTTAACATTTTCCATTGAGAAAAAAAAAAAAAAATAACTAGAGGCTTGATCGATCATGCAGTACAAGTATGGTCACCTTAAGTTCTCAAGGCTCTGACCTTTTTAACTGTTAGAATGGTACATTGTGCATGTAATTCTTTGGAAATTTTGGCTGAAAGTTCTTGTTATGCTTTTAAATTTAATGTCTTGTATGGAAGTTGGACCTTAGAGGTTAAATAACAAAAGATTTATCATTTAAGTCATGGATTTGAACCACACAGGTCCACACTATTAAGAGTTTTAATGTATCCTCCTTAATAATAGATGATCATTTGCTTTTCAGGTTTATGGGGAACTGGTGTAGAAGCTATTTATTATGGTCATATCCTTGGATATTATATAACGTAAGTTTATTAGTGTGAATAAATCATATTTCACCCCATTTAACATGTTTAAGACCTTGTCACTTTTTAAAACAATACTTGGATTTAGGTAAGTGAAAATAGTTCATGTGCACAGAATTTACCCCTAAAAAACTTAGGTCCCTGGCCTTGTCAAACCACAGACTTCAGAATGTAAATGTTCTGCTTCTACATTATTGAAGCCTGTCACATACAGAACATTGTACCATTAAGCCAGACACTGGTAAAGTGGTTAACTTGAGAGTTATTTGCCAAGGTGCTACATGTTTTCATCTGGACCTTTAACCTGTTGAGTGTAAGGTAGCACGTCTGTCTAATGTAAAGCAGGTGTCATGTTCATATGATATTTTTTGTCTTGAATATGCAAAGAATATTTACCACTACCTAGACATTAAGAAGATTTTATTTGATATTATTAGAATAAACAAAAATTTAAGCTTTTATATATAGTTTTACAATTCATTTTGGTAGTTTTAAAATTATGCATTGCTATAGGGTTACATGTTCAGATGCACAAAATTTATATCAATCTTTTTTCTGTTTAACTGTTTTATTTATTTGTAGTCTTGCTGGTCTTGCTGTGACTTTCTTTGAGCTGGTATTTGCTATGAACTATATTGTAGCTGTTTGTCGAGGGTTAGTATATATATGATACCATATTCAATTATTGCTTAATCAGGAGATCTACCATGCAGTCTGTTATCTGACAAGTACTATTACATTATTTGGCTTCTGATAGAAATTTTAGTACATCATATAATATTTTAAAAAAATATTAATATCATTATAAAGGCAAAGCACACACATGTTAAATTAAAGTATTACTTAATATTAAATAGGAAAGAACATGTACATATATTATATAATCAGGACTAACAGTAAGCCAGAATCATAGGTAAAGTAATATTCTCCTTTTGAATCTCGCAGAGATAAGGGTCTAGACTTAAGAGAGAAGTGCTACACAAACTTATAATTTACTACATTATTGCTGATTCAGTGCATTTTCCTTCAGTCTTTTCTTAGTAACACATTATTATAAGGTAAACTCTGTCTGTCACTTCATTGTCATGCATTTGTACCATTTAAAAATACATATAAATAGAACATGGTATCAGATTTAAGTGTTATATAATATAAAAAAGAAAAAAATACTGTCCAGAAACTAGATTATATGAAACAATAAGGATAATTCCTATGATTAGACCCAAGGACAAGGGTATAAACAACTATAGTTAATATGATTAGACCCAAGGACAAGGCTATAAACAACTTGGATTGATTGTCATCACTGTAAACATGGTAAAATGACTAATCCAAAATCAAATATATATATAAAAATAATTTACAAATTACCTAACAACACATCAATTCATGAACGCACTACATCTATGTACAGTGTAATCCCCAGAAATTTTGTATAGCATCACATTTGGGGTAAACAAAATAATTGTATTTTTATGTAATTTGTTGCATCGTGGCAATGCTGTATTTCCTTTATGTTATTTACGTTATTGTTTATTACAAAATGTATTATACATGTATTGTTAGTATGCTATAGGCCCTTATTTGGTGAATAAAATATTCTATTCCACCCTATTCTTTGTGTCTATATTGTTGAATTCATAACTGAGAATACAATTAAACTATAACCATGATAACAGTGTTTTCAGTTTATGTTTTTCTTTATTCATTTATAGGTTCAGAATTATTATTTTCCTCTTGGGCCAAATACAAATATATGTGTGGTTCAAGTTACCCTACCTACCCAGCTAAATGAATGAATGGTTTATTATAGTGCAACCTGTATTCTTTGTTTCTTTTTATCAAATGATACATATTTTTAACAAAGTTAACAAATAGTCTGGTCTGTTAATGCTTAGTTTTCTCTTTAGATATCATTGTCTACTGTGCCATTTGTGCATATGTAGTGAGAACACTATGTGTGTATGTAGCTTTAATCGTTTTCATTTATATTTTTCAGTGACGAAGAAAGTTGCTGTAAGAATATATGGAATGCTATAGTTATGGTTGATAATTGGAAGAAAGGAATTTTATATATATTATTTTCTGTGCCATGTTTTATACAGCCTTCTACAGTATGGCTTGGTATAATATCAGGTAAAATTTTGCTTGTCGTCTTCTTAATACTTATAATATGTTAATAATCTGTCTTGGTATTACAGTGACAGAGACACATTAAATTATGACATATCTTGATTCTTTGTTTACACAATACTAACTCATGTAGCTTTCAGTGTTTCTGATGAAAGTACTACCTGAATAACTCTATAAACACCTAAAATTACTAAGGATTTTCTTATCCCAGGCAAAGATAACCTTAGCCGTATTTGGCACAACTTTATGGAATTTTGGATCCTCAATGCTCTTCAACTTTGTACTTGTTTTCTTTATGAATATTTTGATATGAGCGTCACTGATGAGTCTTATGTAGACGAAACACATGTGGGCATACTAAATTATAATCCTGGTACCTTTGATAATTAATTATAATGTCATCTACCCTTTTAATTTATTTTAATATGCTTATATGTAATATCAATATCTTAAGAAAATTTGTGGTACAATGTATAAGGCAGCTATTCATCATCACATGTAAACTTCACTACAGCCAATTAATCTTGTTTGTCATTGATATATTCATCAAGATAGTCTTGATAAGTCAATTAAGAAATTATCACATCTTCTGAGCTTCATACCAGGAAATAGCACTCAGAATATGGGATAGGTTGTTAATAGAGAGACCTTATGGCATAGGAGTTAGCAACTGATAGTAACTCCAAAAAAAATATGGCAAAGCAAGCTATAAAAGGCCCAGAATAGTCAAATGTTAAACAATTCAAATGAGAAAACTAGTGACCCGAATAGTGAACAAAAGAATAAAGGATTAACAAATATGATTTTAATACAGCAAGAATGGACATCCACTGAATTACAGGCACCAGATTTTGAATAGAAAAATACAGAATGATACACGACTCCAGCTCCATTTATGTCTAATTTTAATGATATTAAAAAAAGGGTTCTTTTGAAACATTTCATAATCCATATTTCTTTTTGTTGACAATTGTTGAATAGAAAATGATAAATTTTATTTTCTTTTCAGGTGTTATGTTAATTATAAGTGCCATTTTATATATGATAAAAACCAAAGGTAGTACAGAAGAAAATGAATTAGATAAAATTACACAGAATGCTTCTTATGATCGGTAAGATAGAAATCGTACAATACTGTTAACCAACTTCTTTTTGTGCTAAGCTCTTCATAGCTGGCTTGATGCCATTTATTTTCACTGTGGTTTTTTTTTTTTATGTGGATTTATTTATATAAGGATAATCTGTGTTTTAAACTAAATCAGGATGATATATGTTGTGTTTTTTTTCTGCTAGCGAAAATTAGTTGGTTTAAAGTAATTAGCAATTTTGGTAGCGTCACTTTTACTGTTTGGGCCTGTTTACAAATGGGAAAATATTTTTTGTTTCAGTTCTTTAACTTAAGTTGGCCCCAACCAAATGTTATGAGACTTATACACAATACTTATCACAACCAAACTCAGATCAAGTACAAATTTTGGTAGCGTCACTTTTACTGTTCTCCAGTTATGTCCCTTTAAAACTTTGTATGATATACAGGCAGGAACTTCATCTGTGTCCCATGGACACATTCTCCATTTATAACAAATTGGATTGTAAATTTAATAATCAATAAATTGTTATGTAAATTTGATAATTGACAAATTATGTTGCAAATTTGATAATTGATAAATTCTGTTGTAAATTTAATAATAAATAAATTATGTTTTAGATTTGACGAGTTACAAGAGGACGATATAGAAGATTGTATATTAAATCCAACAGATCAATCGACAGGCATATCATTAGCTGAACAGCAAGAAATTTTAGAATTATGATGTTAAGAATAATTTTGTTTTATAATAATGTTTTACATAGTCAGATCTGTCAGTGCTAAATAGTGCTAAATAGTCATATTCTATATGACAGCTTATGTATCAAGATCGGAAAGAAAAAAATTAGTTTATGCTAATGGACAGCAACCCTTGAACTCAATAAAACAAAGGAGAGATAATTACTTTTCTTTAAACTATTTCATTTGATGATATTTAACATTATCAGCACAATTGTTTTGATTTTAAAACAGATAGTAATTAATTCAAATTGTTTTAGTCATACTTGTATCAAGTCAACTTTGGGGAATTTTTAATGATGAAGGGAGATAATTATTTTGGAAACTTGTGTGATTTACAAATCATAAGAATGGCTGTATAAATTTTATTTTTGTAGACAATATAATGAATTCTTTTTTTAAACTCTGTTGAAAGAGGAAAATCAAAAGAAAATACTTAAATTGAATTGTAAATAGTTGAGTTATCTCCCTTTGTTTGAATTTTTGTAAATTTATAAGTTTGCTAAATTACAGCTGAAGTTTTTCTTTCAAGTTTTAAATATTTCTTATTTAAATCAAATACTTAAGGAATTTTCACTATGTTACACATACTACCTTGTTATACAGGCCATTTATTAGGAGGCGGTACCTGGTACTTTTACCCTTGTATGTTATTGACAAGTACCGCCTAAATATAGAAATTTTTATATAAGATATTCATGGAATAAATTGAAAAGTACCACCTAGACATGTGGAAAGTACCAGTCAACATAAAAGATAATGAAACCCCTGGTTATAGATTGAAGTGGTACTTAATATACCTGTATAGGTCTTGATATTTGCATATATGTGTAATGTTGCTTACAAAAATGATAATCTTCTATTAGTATCTGTTTTATGATGCAGCTGAGTCTGTCAATACAAAACTGATAATTGGATGATGTAATAGGTTTTGTAATGTACATTTAACTGAAGGAAATTAGGATTTGCCGCAGTGGTTATGATATATTGAATTCTTAATGTTATTTAAAAAAATGATAAGGCCAAAAGAAATATAATGTCTGTTTACAGTTACCCGACCAACCCTTTTTTGAGCGCGACCCTAAGCCATTTTTATTTCCGTTGTAAAGTGAAAAAAAAACTGAACTTGTGTTAAAAGTGAAGATAGTGTTGCCTGATACATCCCAATGTTCATAATCATGAATATGATAATCATGATAGCTGTTTTAAGAAAATTCCCAACTTGTGTGATGAAATAAACATTTTGCCGCCATTTTTTGTCTGTCAATAACAAAGGGAAATAATCAAATCATTAAAAATACAGGTTAACTCGGCCCATGGACAACTCGGACCACGGCAAGACAGACCCCACAACTCAAAATCATGGCACAAAAAATAAAATAGAAATACCGACCTACCTACCCTATTTATTTTAATTATATAACCTTAAACAGACATTTTTTTTGGGGGGCCTAATACAAGCATCTCTATAATGAATGATTTCATACACACATATTTAATTATAAAGTAATAATTTACTGTCAATTGTACCTTAAATAAAATACCCAGTTAATTATTGCACACCAACATCTAAAAAAGAAATAAGTTACATTGGGAATTTTGATTGTTTTGTTACGCTTTTATTTTGAAAATAAAATAATGGTGACCTATAACCCACATGGAGATGAGAATCCAGTGATTAAAATCGCATTTCAGTCTAAAATGACAAAATCACAATAATAAATGCACACAATAATTTCTGAATCTACAGTAAGTCATTAATGAATATAATGAAAGTACGCCATATATTACCAAAATTCAATCAGATTTGACTCTGTAAAACACAACCATTTTAAGTGTTCACCTTAAATTGTTTATAATTTATTTTTATATTAAATGTTGTAAGTGAGTGTTTTATTCTTGTGAAGATATCTATAGAGAGTAGGAGGGTATGGGAGAATTTTATAATGAATCTTGGTAAGTGTTTGTATATGTTACTTGTGTTTAACACTTGTTATGTGAATAAATGTATATTGATAACTTGAAAGGCATGTTAAAAGCTGAATGTATCTTCTTTACTTTAGTTTATTTATTGGTTAGTTTTAGGTTGTGATTTTTGATAACTTATTTAGGTCATATGACATTGCCAAGAAAACTAGTAATTGAATCAATTTCTTTTTTTTTTCTATTTTAAATGTTAGAAAATATGATATTGGGATTACCTGCCACTGATCAAACATACCATATATTCTCCCTCCTTTGTAGGGAATTAATAAAGCTTGTTTGCATATATATACATATTTTGATAACTGAATTTAACCCATCTTAAAATTATTCTGTTGTTTCCTTATTTAAGTTGTGTTATAAAAAAGACTGGGTTATCAGTTTGTCACGACGATTATAAGAAGTGAAATAAAGAAACAAATTACCTGCAGATTTCATGCCCATGATTTAAAAATATGACTATGATTAAACAGTATGTGGAATGAGCTCATTAAGAGATCTTTAACTGCTGTTTATTTTGCCTGAAGTTGAGATTATTATAACATATTTTATTAAATGACACCAAATAGTCATTCACAAATAAAAATATATATGTCTTCCTAAGAGATTAAAATACAATAGATCTGAAAAACTAATTTCTTTTTAAACTCCACTATTTTTTGCATAATATTTATTTTTGATTGAAAAACAAAAAATATGATATTCAATGTTATATATCTTTAAGTAAGAAAGTTAATGAATCTCATATGGGATTATAATCAATTTGAACTGATTTATACATAAAATAAGAGACTGTCTTGCAATGTCTTAAAATATCTATTTGATAAAAGATTGTTATACTTCTATGTTCTTGTACATCTTAGTCTGTCTTTTTGACTAATTTGTTAATTTTTTTCATTATACAAATTATACAAATGAATACTTAATATATTGATTAAATTCTTTGTACTTTTGTTTATATCATTTAATTTTTCAGTTTTTTCTTTCAATTCCAATATATGCTGTATCAACTGTTTAATTGAAATTTTACAATAAGCTAAGATTGTGTTTTTTTTCTTTTTTCTTTCATGTTTAATTAGTTGTGATCCATATTAATTTTATATTGTATGCAATTTTTATTAACATATTTGATTTCATTGCTTTACAGTTTTACAACAGTTTTGTTGAATTATTTATTATTATATTTATATAGCTTGTACATTATTGATCAAATTTTCAGAACAATAAATATAACTAAGGTTTATATCCCTTTTGCATGTAAATCCATGTGATTTGTACTATTGTATTCTGACTGATCTCAAGTTAAAATCTTAATGGTACTTTTAGTTTGATACAAACCTGATTTGAATGAAACATCACAGTATTATTATTATTCATCATTATGACATTAGCAACTCTGTGAAAAGTTCCGCAAAAGAAATAGACCACTTTCGAGGTTGTTTCATTTTCGTAAAAAATATTTGGTTTAATTGAAGATTATTTGTCTGTTAGGGGGCATGGTTAATTCCTTTCCATGTTGAGCGATGGGTTGAAAAATATGAAGCTATGTTGCATAAATTATTTGGCAAATTAAATTCTAATAATTGATAATCAGCACTGCTGTCATTGGGGAATTGTGATTAAGTACCTAAACAAGAAATAGTATTTCTAGTTTGTCCTGCATAATGACGATCACGAAGACGCTTGATGAACTTTCCTAGAGAAGGACCTAACTTGAAAGTGGTCTATATAAGTTCATAGAAATCCAATACTGATGCATGACATCAGATATTTCAACTTTTGATAAACTAGAAAACTATTCTGGATACATGTTCATAACACCTACACTAACATATAGTTACCCTCATATTTGACAGTCAATCTGTTATCCTGCTCTGAAGGAGGGGATATACTTGTTAACCTGTGTCCAGCCGTCCGAAGCAACATTCATTTCATTTTCTCAGAAACTACATATCACAATTTCCCTAAATTTAGTAGAAATATTTATATGATCATACCATACTGGCTGATGTGGTTACACATTCATCATTACAAATTCAGTGGCTTTTGTTAAAAGAATACTTTATGGCCATGTGTGAAATTTCATCACATTTTAGTATAGGAACTATGAATCCCAGCCGAAACCATGCTGTATTGTCAGACATGTTGCTTATTAAATTCCTTTCCACTTAAAGTGGGGCATCATTAGTCGGCAATAGCTAATAGTTCAGCTTGTTTTATTGTCTTGATTAGACCTAGAAGATCCACGTATGAATAATTGCAATTAAGAATTTAAAACTTAAGTTGGGCTCATCAGATCATGAATAAATCCTAAATTGGGCCCATTAGATCGTAAATCAATGCATCACTTTACCAAGTAACCTTTTTACATGGTATCCATGTACTTTTATAAAGTAAGATAATGATAAGTACCTTGATTATTATTTAAATTTCTTGAATTATTGTATATCGACAAACATTTTGTCTCTTGTGCTCCTTCCTAGTCTGTTATAAATTTTTATTGTTACAATGTAATTTATGTATATATTTATTAGTGTTTGAAATGATATGTGTGTACAGTTTTGATTTTTTTCTGATTGTATGAATTTTGAAATATCTGAAGAAATAGATTTAACTGTAACTAAGGATATTGTCTCTAATGAGAGAAATTCTATCTCCTTGTATTAACAATTCAAAGTTTCTATTTGAATGTTGTGTGTTAAAATAGCATGTACATTTTAGTACCATTATTTTTACCATAACATTTACCTAAATTAAGATTATGAATTTCATAGTTTTTTTAACATGTGAAATGAGAAAATTCAGAATCTCACCCTTTTTCAGAACTCATTTCCTTGAGATTATCAAACATGTTCTTAAATTATCTGCCCTTTACTTTTTTTTTGCATCAACAAATATGATCTAAAATAGTGGATCATTAATTTCTAAACAAAAGTATGTTGTTCTTTCACAAATTGAGACAATACCAACCATAGAGATAGATGGGTATATGAATAATTTGCATTATTGCATATCAAAGCATCCCCATTTAGATATGTAGAGAAATCTTTAGGTAGACATAATCAACAATCTTAAAATAGAATCTGAAATAGTCACCATGCAAAAACCAATTAAACTAGCATCAAATGGGTTTGGTTTCCTATCATAGTTCTGATTAATTGGGTTAATGAAAATATACAAGCAAGTCTTGGAAATATATTTTTAAGGTTATGCGAGTGTTTTGCCTTTAAATTTTTATAAGAATTTTGGCCTACCATTGAAAAAAAAATATTTGAAGAATTTAATACTGATAAATGACATTCATCTTTCAAATATTGGTAAAAAAAGTATATTTAATTATTGTATACTAGCATTTTTTCCCAGTAGAATGTTACCAAAATTAAGTGTGCAATATCCCTACAAACCAATGTAGGAAAATATGATGTACTTTCAAAAAGTTTTCAATCAAATAAAAGGGTAATTGCATAAATATTATTGAACATTGTTGCTTGTAGAAAATGAATTTCATTTACTTGCAAGGTAGTGCAATGTTATATACTACTCTTGGTGATATTTATTGATTTGAGAGTAATAATATAGATTGAGAAATTATTGGGATGGTTTTATTAATGTGAAGATCAAGTTCACAATTACAAAAACCTCCAGCCATAGTTTCAATACTGAATTTCTTAAACAAATTATTTCAATAGCATTAAGATCTCACATGTTATCAGTATTTTGCAATAATAATTGCTGAATCATTTTCTGAGTTTGCAGTAAAATAAGTATACAATGTTATACATATCCAAGGTATTGAAGTTGAAATTATGTCTTATAATCTTGCATGTGAAAGCATTATAAAAAAAAATTTCAATCATGTTTTTACAATGGCAAAAATTGCAAATGGATAGGCATCTCAAAAAAAATTAAATCTTGCTTTGATTTTTTAAAGCATTCTTTGTTTTATTTTTTTGCATTTCCTGAAATTGTCAATGTTCAACAGTCACAATAATAAATACATTTGTGTACATTCTTTACATATGTCATTAGTGGAGAATCAATTCTATAAATAACTTTTATTTCTATAGGATCGTTTTACTCTTGTTTTTTTACCATAATTAAAGCATCATCATTGTTTTCTACTTCCATCACACAAAATGTTTTTGAGATTGAGTTTTCTAGTTAGATTGTCTTGTGAGTTAAACAATCCTATTTTAGATTTGTAGTTTCAATACAGCCATTCCTGTTTCACATTTCCATGAGTGAAATCATTCTTGTCTTAGACAACTGTACAACTTGATTATAGATCTAGTTGTAAGGTAAAGAAGTTTTTATCCGTAGATTAGTTGAGAAATATTACATTAGAAAGTAAGTCTCAAAAATGAATAAATGGACGTAAATAAATTGTATATATGTAAGTTAGACCATCATACTATTATGGTTATACAGACATTTCAAGTGCTCAAAATAAAATCATATGTCTTAGATATACCAAATTCTTGGTTGTTAATAGAAATTCGAGTATTGTTGCTGAATTTTTATATTGGCAGTTTATATTTACATTATGGTTACTTCCCCTTACTGCATTACTGTTTTGTATATCAATGATATGTTAGCATAATTATATAAGGAAGAGTGCTTGATTGGTTTTGTGTTAGTTATTTTATATGAACTTTGTTTATGCCACTGTATCCTATGTTGATAATGATTAAAGTGCTTCTTTTGAGATTTTATGCTTGATTTATCAACCAAGATTTATAATAAAAAAATGTGTTTATGATAGCAATTAGTAAGGTTTTTTCTGGCCTATGTAGATATTGCCATACTATCTTTATTGTAATTTTGTAATTTATATCTTTACTGATTTCAATGAAACTTGAGCATCATGATTATGTTATAAAGACTTTCTAACCGGATTTCCAAAGGAACATATTAATGGGCAGCTGTCAAACAGTGTCTGTGCATTAACTTGAAAACACTCTAACAAAATCTTGTCAAATTTAGATATGTTGTTTCCTGTGACTGGAGGAAGTTCAAGATCGATTTTCACCATTTGAGCTTTTTTTAACTCTAAAAACTTCTGAAGAATTTTTTTCAAATTTAGAAAGGTTGTTTCCTGTGACAAAATGAAGGTCATGTTCGATTTTCATGATTTTAGATTTTATCGTTGTTGTAGACATTTTAAGCAACAAAAATAGATTATTAGATTGATTTTATGCCTTTCTATTTCTGAATCTAACAAACATTGATTTATGTTTTTTACTTGATCCTAGGTGCTGTTTTCTGTAGCATCAGGGATTTGTTGAAGTTTGTGTGATTGAGTCAGTTTATGAGGGAATAAATAGTGGGAAGTGAATGGTTTTTGTTATGCAGATTTAATAGCATAAGCAAAACTCGTATCTATGTAGATCATTTGGACCTCTGTTATGGTCTATTGATTAAATCTTTTTGAGTGTACATGGTAAAGTTCGATCATGCAATTTTACAGGGAAACACTACTAATAAGTCAGTGGTATTAGGTATGCAGTTATCAAATTATAAATAGAAAATGATTATTTGGCCCCAACACCTTAGTCATGGTCTGTTGAAATTGAAACTTTTGCATGGTTGAGGTATTTGAATAAAAAGAAAAATCACAAAAATACTGAACTGAGGAAAATTCAAAATGGAAACTCCCTAATCAAATGGCAAAATCAAAAGTTCAAACGAGTGGATAACAACTGTCATATTCTGGACTTGGTACAGGCATTTTCTTATGTAGAAAATGGTGGATTGAACCTGGTCTTATAACTAGCTGAACCTCTCACTTGTATGACAGTCTCATCAATTCCATTATATTGACAACGATGTATGAACAAAACAAACAGACATAATAGGTAAAAATGTTAAATTACAGCAGTCAACATTGTGTTATAATCTTAATCACTTTAAAACATACAAATATGTAACAAAGAAGCACAAAATAGCATATAGACCAATCTTATCAAAAATTAAAGTCAAGATTACAAAAATTAGCCTAGTACAATAACACAATGACGGGATGTATAAGTACAGAGCCAGGTCATATATGTCAAAAAGAAACGAAAAGACATATAGGCAAAGCACTTAGCAAAACTGAAAGACAAGAATACGAAAATATGAAAAATAATGACAGGATTTACAGGTACAACAAGTATCTTAATAACAATAAAAATATTTAACAAAAAAGCATATTTCAAATACTCATTCATTGCTTTCTTATTTTTGAATTTTATGTACGTATGTTAAATTCAACACTAACGATTGAAAGATTTTAAGCATTGGGACCGAATGGCCAGATCAACATGGCTCTAACGTAGAATCCCGTGTTTGACGTCAGAATGTAAACGTCACACATGTCATTGATTTCAATTCTCTAAAAAAGTTCATTAACAGTCTTTTATAAGACGTTTTGAATATCTTGTTGTTTTGAAATTTTAATTGATGCTTAATTTGCTCATTGTTGAAGGCCGTACAGTGACCTATAGTTGTTAATGTCTGTGTCATTTGGTCTCTTGTCTCATTGGCAATTATACCAAAACTTCTTTTTTTATATTTGATACTCTGAAAGCCCTTGTTTTCTATTATAGCTTATTGCCTGTTTTTAGGCATAAACATGTGTGATTTTTTCCCCTATTTGTAAAGGCTATCATAGCTGCTCTATATCTCCATTTCTTTATCAATTATGAAGGGTTAGTCTATCGACATTTTCAAGGTCTATATTTTTTTTCAGATTTACCATTCAGTGGTGGGGATTTTTTTTGCAAGCTTAAGTTGAATGTTCATCAAGTGATATTTATGTCTGTGGTCTAAGTGTTTATCTAATGAACATGGAGACAATTGCATGCATTGTCAAATATCTTAACAAAACTTAATAGATATGGTAATCTTACAACGAAAAACGGTTCAGAATGTTAAGATAATAAGATAGATCTGCTTTCTTTCTGCTTCTATCAAAATGATCAGATGACTCCTATAGTCCTCTTATATGAGTTGTTGAGTAAAAAAAAGCCGGTAGATACTAAAGGCCATCCATTAGTCTAAATCAACTTGCAGCGCCATGGGATAAAACAAAAACAGTATACTAAACAGAGCATAGAAAAACAAAAACTTATCAACAAAAACCTGGGTATTATCGTATGTGCTTCGGAAGGGTGAACATATTCTGTTTCTCAAGAGGGGCCTGATGTATTACTCAACCCGGTGATCAGGAATTCGATAGGTCACATTCGAGGGGAAAAGGATGGTAGTGGGTGAATGACAATTAGAACATATAAAAGCTACACTGGTATACCGCTGTTCAATAGTCATAAAACTAATAAGAGAAGATGAATCCGGGTCACAAACCAAAACCGAGGGAAACACATCACATATAAGAGGATAACAACGGAACAACAGAAAAACTGAACTGCTACAAAAACAAACGCCACTATACATAGAGACGAACTATTTCATGTTTCTAACTTGGTACATATCATTGTGAATGGTGGGTCGAACCTGGTTTTATGGCTAGTCAAACTTCCTGCTTATATGGCAATGTTAAAAACACAGTTTATAGGACAACAATACGTGATAGGAATACAGTACAAATAAACGTAAGAACACACAGGACAGATACATACATCAATAAATGATATAATAGTACATTACAACATGTTTACCACAGAATAACAACGGATAGCTCCTATTAATTTACGACTGTACACAAGATCTTTCACTTGAACATGAGAAATAGTAGTGTACATCGTAGAACGATCAAAAGTTTAATGTTGCTGCAAAATTGCAGAGATTGTGATATAAGATTTAACTGTAGGTCTTTAGATTTAAAATGACCTCATCTGATTAACACCACTGGTTGAATATATATCATCACAACAATTTTGAAGGTCATCTTTTACTATAGAAAGAATAGTAGTCAGCAATTTTAAAAGATTGAATATAGCAGAAAGTGAAATTAAAGAACAACGCCATCTTTTTTTATTCACCATAGAGGCTCTTATTTGAGGTCAGACTCATGCGATTAAAAGAAGCAAATCGACAAAAAGAGGAGCACAGTAAATTCGCATAGGAATACATGAATCCCGATTGTTTTTTTAAGACACACGTCCTCCAAACGTTACATATATATGTTGTCAATCAAGAAATCAAGTATTATATGAAGAACTTTTTACAAAAAATTTAGAGTTTGCTTATTGTCTTGAAAAGTATAATATATAATTTAAAACTCAAAAGCAGTACATGCGGTCGCATCAATAAATCAATCACATGGTATCTTACGCGATTGACCACTTGACATACAGCAAAAATATCAAACGTTAGACTGTACTTTAGGGGAAAAAAGATTTCTTCATGAAACCAAACCGAGCTTCATCTCAAACAGCTTAAATAGATGTGACTATAATCTTCAGAGAGCCTGCAAGAGCAAGGACAATCAGTTCGAATATTGATGAAATAAATCTTAATTATCCAACGGTTACAAAGGATGTACTTTTAGTACAAGATACAATTGCTAAACAGTTTTTTATTTACAGTTTGCTAGACTCGGAAATGAGAATCTGCATAAAACATGCCATGTTAATGCAATTATAGAAGCAGTTGAACTCGAAATATTTAACGTGGAAGAAAAACAATTTAGAGAATGGCTGCCCTTACAAACAAATCACAGATCATTGAAAGGAAATCTATATTGACAAATATGAAAACTCTTAACATTGATGAACCGGCAACTACAGGAACTACAGTATGACATGAATAATCATAGGAAAGAGAGAGGAAAGTAGTCGGCAGACCAGAACGCCGAAGCAGTTTACACATAGGTCAAGGCAATTTTTCTTCTTTTGACGATAGAAATGGGTAGAGGAACAGTACACATGATAGGAGGTAAACCGAAGCATGAATATGTGTAAATGGTAACATAATGTCTTGATAGCAACCGATGAAACTGGTTTGTATACTAGTATACAGTATTAGCTAGTTTGTAGATAGACACATGAGAAACGGTAACAAATGTTTCAGAGACCAATGTTTACATTTGAAATATGATACATTTGGCAAAATAGAGTAAGTTCGAAAAAGGAAGTCCTCGCTGCGAATAGGGACAAACTCATGATCGTATGTAAAATTAAGTCATTTTCATATTGTTGTCGATGCTATTGTTAATCATAACTCAATCACAAAGAAGTTGCTAAAAAGAAAAATTAACACAGCTTGATTATCATTAAGGGATATGTGAGCATTCCGAAGTATCAATCTTATAAATGTATTTTTTTTATTTAACTAAATGGCTAATGCTGCCTTTGAGTTTTTGCAAAGTGGAAGAGGTTTAGTTGAATGTTCCTAAGCTAAATCAGATAGAGAGGTTTAAGGTGGATCGGGACTATTCGACTGTGCATAATTTCACGCATGAATTACAATGCACACGAAAAGTATGTGTCGTAAATTCGATATTATTTTTCTAAAATATTTTGATTTATTAGAAATGTTAAATCATTGTAGTTATGTCACTTAAACATATTATCGTTATTATATGTGTATCTATGAATGACAATAACAATCAAAACCAAGGAGTAATTTACAGTTATATCTAGAATTACACTAAGATATATTACAGTGTTGTTCGTTGTCATTGAAATGTAAAACGTCTGATAATTTAACAGTGCATGGTTTTATATTGAATTGACTGTAGTTTTTGTTCGACATATCAAGACCTGAATACTGTGTATGTGTCTCTGTAGAGGTAATAACATTGGTTTGGACACCTACCTGATCTGACGTAAACGTGTCCGGAGCAACGCCAGTTCCTGAGCTTTTTATAGTGGACGACCTCAGAGCCACTGTAGAATTCCTTTTTTGTTTTGATTTCATGTTTGGTAACAAACTACTGGGCGATCGGTATCCTCGGGGACAAATTGTCCACCAGCAGAGATACCAACCCAGTGGGAAAAAGACAATAACAATCAAAACCAAGAAGTAAACAAAGACTCACAAAACCAAAAGACATTTACATCAACAGTTATGAATAATGATTAAGAAACAAAAAGAACTCCACTAAAACCGGGAGTGAAATCAGGTGCTCCGGAAGGGTAAACATTTCCTGCACCGTATACGGCACCCGTCGTGTTATTTCTTTGTTCAGTTCGGTAATGATGGAAGGTAATTATGACTGAGGAAGAATATCAGATATGATTTCTGACACACTTTTGTCATAATGGCCAATCAGCTCATGATGGCGACCGTAAAGTTTCTTGAGTGATGACCTTAATTTGATTGATTCATAGTCCTGTCTTAGCAACTTTTGAGAAAGCAGTATTCCTCGTTCAACAAAATCAACGCACTTTGAGCTAGTTATAGAGTAACGTATCAATTGAGACACATATACTCCATATGCCGGTGCCACTGGGATATATGTTGCTACACAGAAATGGAAAGTTGACTATAGGAAAATTATGAAAGGCTTAAAATGACATTTCACCCAATTTCACCATTTTCCCGCCAAATTTGGGTTTTAAGGCAAAATAAAACAAAATTCTTACCTATGTCCTATGCTTTTTATCTGCCCATCCTTTGAAGGTACATTTCAGCTTTTTATATTAAAGTTTTGAACCAAGTGTCATAGAACGTTTTTTTGATATTCTGATAAAAATATGTCAACACCTCTATTTTCCCTATCATTTCATTGAAAAAATGTCTCTTTTAGATACCTATTTAAAAGTAAAATTTTGAGCTTAAATGGTCCGTGACCCCCTATTTTTTTCCGACCAATTTGATTCACTTTCTGTAAAGAATAAAATAACAAAAAATAAGGCACTTCTGATATGACTTCGAATAGGCCCGAACCACCTTAAGTGCGTTTCACCAATGAATCTGAAGAATAGCAGATCGTATATTGAAGTCATAAGAGGTGAAAATGAGCAAGCAGATCAAATGTGGGAAGATCTTAGATAAGATTTGCAGGATTTCAAAAGGATGAATCAATCAAACATGAATCCCCAAGAATATACTTATATGGGGGTCTTGATACAAAAACTGAAACAGCGTTGTCTAGACTCCTATAGTCTTAGATTTGGATAACACAAATGGCGTAAAACATAGATTAAATTCAGGTATGGCTTTACCGACCTAACAATCACCGTGCAACTCCAAGATATTCTAGCAAAACAAGCTTGTAAAAAGTTCTTTGAATATTGAACAATTGCTTGACCAAATCGTTACAGAGTCACAGTTTTAGTTTTTGTTAGAAAGAAGGACGGAACACTGCACTTTTGTCTAGATTATCGTACATGAAATTGATCAAGTTAATAACGCATGTCCTTTGGCGTACTAAATTAGAATCCTGGTACCTTTGATAACTCTACCATGGAATGCATCTTTTTATTATCATTTGTCTGGATTCACCTGTTTTTCAATATTTGATCTTTCATTTGGATACTGACAGTTAGGATGTGAGCCTAATAATCAGCCTAAACTGCTTTCGCAAAACGTACTGTTTAAGTTTTTGAAAGTAATGACTTTTGGATTGAAGGGTTCTGTGGTAACGTTTTAGATGTTGATGGAGACGGTTATTATTGGTTTACAAAGGAACATGTGTCTCGTACTTATTGACGATATAATAGTGCATGTGCCAACCTTAAACAGTATTTGATCGACTGTTAAGTGTATGATTAAAGCCTAAAAGTGTGAACTGTTCTCAAAACAAGTTATCTATTTGGAACACGCTATCTCTTCGTCAGGGATAGCTTCTAATCTGAAGACATAATAAAAAACAATCGAGACATTACCTACACTAATACATGTTACATATCTTCAATATGCATTGCTCATGTCTTGTCTTGCGATACTTTTTTGATAAATTGACAGAAAGGATAAACACAATTTGAAATTTTGGGTCATCAATGCTCTTTAATTCTATACTTGTTTGGTTTACTGACTATTTTGATCTTAGCGTCACTGATGAGTCTTATATAGATGAAGCGCGCTGATGTGTTTTCCTCGGTTTTAGTTTGTAATCCCCAATCAATTTATGACTTTATAAAAGCGGTATACTATTGTTGCCTTTATTTAACGAAATAAGCAATGTCAGGAGGGAGGCATTTGAATGCTTTATATAAACTACGATTCGTCCTCAAAATAGTATTTTTTCCAGGCTTAACCTGACTTTTCTAAAATCTTCATACTTGATACAGATGCGAGTATTGAAGCTCTGTGAGTAATGATGTTACAAGATAATGATTATAAAGAAAGACCAATAGGTTTTGAGAGTAGGGATTTGACAAAACAAGGACCCAGATAATGTTGGAAACGATCGGAGCAAGATGGCTTCAAATGCATGAGAAAACCCCTCAACGCTTACGGCCTACATGTAAACAATGCTAATTTCAACCAAAAATTAAACAGGATGAAAAGGTACCTCTGATGATAAGAACAACCACTACTTTAGAGAAGTCAAGCGTTTTTGGTTTTGTGGTAAGGAAAAGAAAGGATGAATTAAGAGGCTCCGGAAATGAATAGAGTTGAACAAAAAACCATAATTAAGGAAAATTCTGTTAAGTCGACGATTTGGTAAAGCAATTGTTTAATGTTCAATGAACTTCTTCTAAGCTTGTTTTGCCAGAGTATCTTGGAGTTTGCACGGTGATTGTTCGGTCGGTACAGCTATACCTAAATTTAATCTATGTTTTACACCATTTGTTTTTATCCAAATTTAAGATTCAATTTTAAGTAATATAATTAATATACTAGAAAAGAGCCGAAATTTATTCAACAAGCAAGTGGACCAAAACTAAGAGAAGAACTGTTTTTGTCAGTTTATTTTTCGATTTATGAGTTTGACTGTTCCTCTGGTATCTTTCGCCCCTCTGTTTCTGAGCCTGCAGGATAACGGTACTTTAATCAGTTAATTTAAGTAACAGAAACACTCTAACAAAACCCAGAGATTAATATTACTGGCCAGACGTTATGCTGATATAAAGCAATACATGTCGTCTCTAATTGTCGGTTCCGAATCCGAGCTCTTTAACAGATGTTAGAGTAATGTTTTTTCGATTAACGTTTTGCAACGGGCATTCTTAATTCGTTTCCTATAAGCAGGAGGGAAAACAAACATTATTTCAGAAGGTACATATTTCAAAGTATTTTGCAAATTGGACCGAAGCGTTTCTAATGCGAAAATGGATGAACAACTGTGACTTTTGTTGATGAAGCCTTTGAGGACATACTAGTACATGTATATGTTTGTATCTGCTACTCGTAAAACGATGGGCTAATTAGAGAGTCCACAAGCTTGTCCATTGTTTCACATAAGAAAAGGCCTTATATATACCAGGCAATTCAAGGTCAAAAGAGGCCGAATGATTTTTCCTGTTAACAAAACTTTGAATTTTTCGAAAACTAAGGATTTTCTTATCCCAGGCATAGATTACCTTAGCCGTATTTGGCACAACTTTTTGAAATTTTGGATCCTCCATGCTCTTCAACTTTTTACTTGTTTGGCTTAATAAATATTTTGATATGAGCGTCACTGATGAGTCTTATGTAGACGAAACGCGCGTCTTGCGTACTAAATTATAATCCTGGTACCTTTGATAACTATTGAGACCTATAATTCGACGAGTTACCATTCAATCAATGTCGAAAGATATGACAATTGGAGTAAGGAATGTACATATAGAACACAGACATCTGCATCGACAATTGTCTGTAAGCAATGTTTTACGCACAAAAAAAAAACAACCCACCGCACATTGATAGAAAGGAAAGCGATTGGAACGAAGTAATGCAGACAATCTGGATTATATGTTTCGTTAGTGTCCAAGTTGTTGAAGCAAAGAGTGTTCATTTCACATTTTTGTTCAAATCTCAATGAATGGGATAACAGTGGCTTTAAATATGTATGGTGAACAACGGCAGTCTGTAAATACTCATTATGGCATGGTTTAGGGGCATATATGAAATTGTGTCAAATTGATTATTAAGGCAACAGTAGTATACCGCTGTTCGAAAGTCATAAATCAATTGAGAGAAAACAAATCCGGTTTACAAACTTAAACCAAGGGAAACACATCAACTACAAGAGAAAAACAACGAAACAACAGAAACATTGAAGTGCAACATATACCAGACAATGGACTTAACGTGAAAAGAAGACAACATTTGTTCTTTCCATATGAGATAAGGTAAAGAAAAGGTGTATGGGTCAATGAACACTCATGTCACATCTATTTTCAAACGGACTCAACCCTGAACAATCATATGACTGTTCTATGATACAATAAAGTTTCAATCAAAGATATTTCACTATATTGGATGTCTGATGTCCTTACACACACATTTCAATTGTTTGGTCTAACAAATTTCTACAAACAAAAGAGTTTCAACAAAAAATAGATTGTTGTAATTTGACAATGTTTTTCTATACCTGAAGACCAGTACGTGGCTCATTATATAAAACACATATTTTTTTGTCTGACCAGAACGGAATTTTATTAACTGATTCAGTTCTATTTAATTCCATGAAAGAAATAAATGTGTTTTTGGTTAAATAACATTTATTCGACCATCCGGTTTTTTCACCTGCACTACTTGAAAAGTCCATACTTAGATAACGAACGAGCTGGAATGCTATTCCTGACTTATCTCCCTTAGTATAAATTTTCATCCTATCTGTTAAAAACAAAATTATCAAATAATGAAATAGATTGCATCCCTCGGAAAACTTATGAACAATGAAACATGGTAATCCCAATCCATAATGCTACAGGCCAATTCTTGTTGGCCATACTGAAGGGAAAAAAAAGTCCCCTACATTGATCTATAACAAGTGATATAATAAAAATACCGAACTCAAAGGAAATTTCAAAAGCTCAAACGCATTATATGACTGAAAAACAACTCTCATATTCCTGACTTGGTACATGCATGCATAAAATGATGGTTAAAACATGGTTTTATAGCTAGCTTAGCCTCTCACTTGTATGACAATCGAATACAATTCCAATTACATTGACAACAATGTTTGAACAAAACTAACAGATATCATAGGTATAAATGTCAAAAATAGAGTAACAGCAGTTAATATTGTGTTACAATATTGATCACCATAAAACATTTATGTCAACAAAGAAAAAAAAATGGCATATAGGCAAGACAAAATACAAAAGCAAAATTGATAGACAAGATTACAAAAAGTGAACATAGCACAATAACACAATGGCAAGATGCATAAGTACCGATCCACGCCAAAAGGTCATTACCAAAACGGACTAAACAGTAAAGGCGAATGATTTACAAAGACAAATGATAGAACACTATACACGTAAGCAAGTTGATAAACAACGTCAGTTTCTAGAATCTATACTTCATGACCATTATGTATTATTTGTTAAGTTGAGAATATTTATCAACAAGGAATTGATATCACCCGATGAACTTATTTGGAAAAATATCGAGACGTGCTTTGACATTACCCTATCCATCAACTTTCTACTCAGATACTTGTGACGATTCATAACGCCCAAGTATAGCTTTGAACTTGTTTGGCTTTATAACTATTTTGATATGAGCGTCACTGATAAGTCTTATGTAGACGAAACGCGTCTGGCGTAATAAATAAATAATCCTGGTACATTTGATAACTGTTTATACCACTGGGTCGATGCCACTGCTGGCGGACGTTTCGTCCCCGAGTGTATCACCAGCCCAGTAGTCAGCACTTCGACGTTGACATGAATATCAATTATGTGGTAATTTTTATAAATTTCCTGTTTACAAAACTTTTAACTTTTCGAAAAATTAAGGATTTTCTTATTCCATGCATAGATTACCTTAGTCGTTTTTGGAATTTTGGATCCTCAAACTTTGAACTTGTTTGGATTGGGCGTCACTGATAGAGTCTTATGTAGACGAAACCCGTCTGGCGTACTGAATTATAATCCTGTTACCTTTGATAACTTGGATACAGAATGAGTTGGATAATGTATATCCCATATGCAGATGATAGTGTTGTATTGCTACAAAGGTGAAATTGGAAATTTCAAAATTGAAATCGTTTCGTTTGTCATAGATTCTTGTACTGAGAAGACCGCCTATGTCAAATTCGAGGTATGCATCTAAACATGAGGCGGAGGAAGCAGTTTTTTTGTTGTTTCTTAAATTTCTAAGTCTGGAGGATTTATGGAGGTCTTTGGAACTCCGACACATATAAAAATAAGTAGAGGTCAGCAAGGAGTGTAGTACAGTTCGTTCCCATGGGAAAGTCGACAGTTTATTGAAAAAGTCTACTTCCAAATTCAACAAATATGTTATCAATAAATACTCTAGCATACTGTTCACTTTTTACAAAATATGGAGTATGGTATCCTGAAGTAATACATGTATAGCGTATGCTACTATTTTCATATTGAAAAGCATTGTGGATTATTTCTTTTAGACATTTGTTTTCCAATTTAACATGGAGAATGGTGGTATACGAGGTTGAAAAATAAAGTTTTGAGAGAACTAATTTAAGAGAACGATCGAAATTTAAAATTATCCAGAACTTATAAAGATTGTTTTAGAATCCACATTTGGTTAACGCCACTACGCGAGTAAACAGTTTCACAGTTTTTCTGAAGACCCTCTTTCACTGCGGACAGAATTTTTGTCAATCTAATGGACAATCAATTTGTAGAACATGCAAATGAGCCGGCAATGTACCTTTATTTGTACGGAATTTTGTGAAGCTTAGGTCTTCAATACAAATAAGGTAAGTCTTCAGATTTGCTGTTCAATGTCATGTTCATTGAAGACATGAAGGACTTGTGATTCGCAAAAATCTTAACCTTGTCAAATGATATGTTTTTGTATGTGGGATCACCTGAGGGCCAATTAATTCCTAAGTCTTGTACAAAACACTCGAAGTAGTTCGATTTTCATACAAAGACAATATAATTTGAAGCTTTGTCCGCAGGAACAATAACATATGTATCGTGAAGAGATGATGAGACATTTCAAAGCTTCTTTGACTCTGAAAACAGACTTTTCAATTAAAATTGATGGTCAATATCAGAAAGAAATATACACTGTACAATGACTATACAGTATGTTTCAGATAACCATTGAGATTTTCATTTAATTTTGGAACTGTTGATCGAAGGAACATACAAATGAGGTCGAACCCCATCTTAAAATTATTGTAAACGGACTTATGCTATATCTGACTTATCTCTCCTGATTTACAAAAGATCAAGCCGAACTACAAACATATTTAAAATAAACATTCAACAATGATTGATTGATCGATGGTTGCTTAACTTGCAGCAGCAAATATTTCATGGATGTTTAAAACTATCACATTGAACGACGATAGATAAAGTCAATGTCAGGTTTCAAGGACCAGAAACCAGAACAGTGGTATACTACTGTTGCCTTTATTACAATCATTACTTTATTTCTGGTCAATTAAGTAATTCATACAAATAGCATGTTTTAAGATTGTTAATTAAGCAACTTTCAATGAGTTCAAAGTAGTATCAAAGACCAAATGACGTAGAGGTAAGGAACTATATGTAATTTGACATATACCATAAGGTATCTTTAGAAAGCCTTATCACCAAATCTTAGCATTGTTTTTTTCAAAAAGTTTTTGGCTAGAGAATAATGACGTCAGGATAATCTTGTTATTTTTACGTTTTCTGACATCTGGCATGCAGGAGAAACAGAATAAAATAGAGAAAGGAAATGGGGAATGTGTCAAAGTGACAACAACCCGACCATAGAGCAGGCAACAGCCAACAAGAACTCTTTTTTCAGACTGTCTACCTTTAGAAAGACAAAGTTTTGTACAATTGTTAATATAACAGGTGCAATTTGTTTTGTTGAAAGTCTGTAATATCACGGTTTTACTTCAAGTATCACATAAAGTTTACATTATCAATTATGCATGTAAATCAGAGAAAGGTCAGATGAGACACTGTTAGACAGACTTGAAAACCCTACATTCATACAATAAACAAAACAATGTTAGCCTATTGCCTATAGTATCTAAGAAATAGACATAACATCGACTAAAGAACCATGTAAGTGAGACCAAGTTCAGACGAACCTTGCCAAACAGACATGTTCATCTTACAAACATTCCATAGACCAAATATAGTTGGCCCATTGCAGATAGTATCTGAGAAAGACCAAACCACATAAACTTGACTTTTGACCAATGAACCATGAAAATGAGGTGAGGGCCAGATAAAACATCCCACTTATACATGTACTTACACAAAATCCATTTACCAAATATAGTTGACCTATTGATTATAGCATCTGAGATACAAATTTGACCACAAAACAAATCTTTAAACACTGCTAAATCATATGAGGTCCATGTCTGGGGAACCCTGGTCGATTTATTTGTAGATTTGTTTTCTTCCAAGTATCCCATATACCAAATATAGTTTTCCAGTAACTCAAAATGAATGAGTATTTCACATAATAAACTTAACATTTTTTCAAGCAGCTAATAGGTATAAGAAGAGGTGGTATGAGTGCCAATGAGACAACTCTCCATCCAAGTCACAATTTGTAAAAGTAAACCTTTACAGGTCAAGGTCAATAGAAATTAGGCAGACAGAAACTGTAGCAAATTGCATCTGCATACAAGGTATGAAGCATTTAGGACTTCTTAGTTTTAAAATATAAAGCTTCATACAAAGTTTACACTGCCTGTAAATCATCTCAGTGTCTCGGATTCTACAATTTTTGTGACCAGAAGATAACAACCACCTCAAATTAAATCAATTGAAATCTTTTATACTGTTATCTATTTAGAGTTAATTGTTCACAGTTTTTGGAATGTTTTTCTTTGTATGTCACAGAAGCTATCATCCTAACATTCAACAATGACAATTGCATCATGTACAAATATCAAGAGCTTATTTATACCAAAAATGTCTATCTGGAAGGGTTGAGAATGGCAATCTCGTAAAAGCAGTAAAACTTATTCCATTCGATATCATCACAATGCTAAAACAGGGAGTGCACAATTTCCTGCTGTATTGATAGTTTTTTTTCCTTGTTTAATGTCCAGTGTCAATTATTTCATGCATATTCACAAAGAGAAACAACCAACACAATATAATTGGTAAGTCCAGCAAGGTTGGAAATTTGGACTGCCACTTGTAGCAATGGAATATTTGATAGGGATAGGGATCACGATTTTGCCCGACAACAGGCCACTCAATACCCTTTCATACTGTAGGTTCATGGACCAAAAAAATCGACACATATTAAAATATTTATTACAAAGATTTTATTTCCTTGAGATTTTAACACAATATACAAAAGACATATTTAATCCTAAATGCAACAGGAGTATTACCAAATGTGTTTCCTTTAGGAATGTAATAATGACAACATATAAAGTGGTGACGTACCATCATCAACCTTCTCAAGTGTTATTGCTACACAAATTCTGGTTCGTCGTTTAAATTCTTTATAAAAGAAATAAGGCAAGGCAAGTAAGTTATAATCTATCTTTAACTTCAATTTAGCATAGAAAAGATAATTTTAGTCAAAATATTCAAATTAACAAATATTCACTTTGCAGGAATTTTTTTTTAATGAAATCTCATATGTTCTTATAAAATAGCCGAGATATCCATTGATTGAATAAAAATATCCTTCAGTAACAAAATGTGAGTAGCAATAAAATATTGTCTGCATGAAACTAAGCATCAACTAAATACTGACCAACAGTTCAATGCCATTTATAGTAAGATTGTGAAAAGTACAAATATATAGTTTTAAGTTGTGTGGTAGTAGTGACCTCATAATCTGTACTAGAAAATTTGGAATTTGATTTTATTTATTTCTTTCCTGATATGTGGTAGATATAAATTTTTCATTTTATTGTTTTTTCAGTCTTTTTTCTTCTTCTGATATGTGAAAAACACAAATATCAATAATACACTTTCAATATACTTTCTTTTTTTTTATTATTAAGAAAACAGGTATATGAGGTCACTTGGTGATGTATAATGGAATCAAATGGGTAATACTGCAAAATTAAAAGCACTTCCACACACCAAACATAAAAAGCATGCACAACTCAGATCATAATAAATATGTGTTTAACACAAAACATACAACAATGTACAATAATTCCCTGCTTTGGTTCATTATTTATGAGCTTTGATTCATGATCCATTTTTCTCATAAAATTTTCTTTAATGATGTTTTTCATATGATTCTTTGTTGTTAAAAAAACATACCTCACATATTCACAGAGCATGATTTAATGAAGACTCTCCATATAAACTTAGTGCTAATTATCAATTTTTTCTTTCAAAGAACTTATATTTTATCAGAAGTTGGCCCCGTACATAATAAAACTGAAAAAATTTACCAATCAAGCGAAGCAACAATAATATACACACTATATGATACAAGCTATTGGCCAAACTTCTAAAAAAGGCTTAATTCTCAAAAAAATATTGAATATTTACTAAAACAGGTCAATATATACACAATTATTTTATGATTACCCTTTTCATAAATTTTCATGTCAATTTTGTGTTTTTTTTCCTATTTGGTAATATATAAAAACTCTAAAATATTTAGTTTATGTAAAAATTATCAGCAAGGTTATTTCATGGGTCCAAAATGCCAATCATCTGAAAGTGAAGCTTATACATGATTTCACTTTGACAAAATATATCTTCCAACTGTATAGGACTCACTTTCCTGTATTGCTGTATTTTCGACATACTTTGCTAGTGCCAAAAAATAGTACTTTGTTGTAAACAGAATTAAGCCTTTTAAAAAAATATTTACACCAATACAAACACATGGTTATACATGTACTGAAATTACTTGACAACCAAATTTTAATCACTTCAAACCAACATAATTTAAGTTCACTTTTTCTTTAACTTCAAATTTTATATATATATAGGAACACCCTAAATATGTTGATATATAGATATTACAAACAAATCCTAATCAGTTGGATAAGTTAATATATCTCCTACTGTGAATTCATTTATATTCGTGGATTGAGAAAAACTTGCATTTCCGTGGATAATTGATTTCATGGTTATTGCCAATCTCGACATTCAAAGCTTTTAAAAAAATTGCAATTCGTTGAACATTTTTGAATTCATGGTTTGCCTGTACCCATGAAACCCACGAAAATTGGTATCCAACGAGTAAAAATGAATCCACAGTATTCAGTTTTTGTACAAACCTATTGCTCAAACTAATATGCTTTTCATAGTGACAAATAAAGACATAGTCAAAGCTAAACATATTTCATATCAATACATGCATATTTAATTATTTTCTTTATTGTAATTATTCACATTTGTTAACCATACAACACATTCTAAATCACATAAATCTAACCAGTTTCTTATGCATGTATTAATCAGTAAATATAACTCAGATTTAAAACACCTCAATAAGTTGACATTGATATTTACCCAACAGGTTCAATTTGGTAACAGAAATTTATTAAAACTTATTTTTGTCAAAAGTCGTGAGATAGCACAAGAATGAAAACAGATTAACATGATATCCTTGTGACGAGGGATAGCTGCCCATAATGTGATAACGTTATATGATTAAATGAAGAAACATCTATGTACAATCTTTAGATGGTCAAAAACAACAAATGTGGACCTGCCACCCAGAATAATCTATTTTAAGTTTTTTGGTAATTTTATCTGGTGGTCCTCATGCCTTAAATCAATGGCCCTATCGTAATGTTTTATATTATTCAATATTTATCGTATTTTAAGTTGTTCTAGTTTAAAAATTCCTGTCAATGAATTATGTAATTTACATGATTTCTTTCAAATGTTGAAACAGGATAACAAGGAAATATATGCAAATAATATTAGTGTAAGAATTATCCAACAAACAGAATCTATAATACATCTAATTAAGGCAAATAAGTTTATGTAACAAAATTGAACTCTAATTTCAAGATTTAAAGCAAAAAAATATTCCATAATGGGAAAAATGCTCTCTCTCTCTCTTAAAAATATAACCCCAAGGAAACAAAATTAGGAAAACTTTCCCATAACCCCTAATGCTTCCAAAAATATCACGATCAATCATTTGAGAGAGTAAGAATTATGTTAATACAAAATTAATACATCAATTTACATAGTAAAATTCATTATTACATAACAAAATCCTGTAGTGGCTGGCAGTGATCAAACTGAATTTCAATTTTACAAAGCTGCATTTTTCCTTTTGAAGTTGTAAGAAATGTCATCTCTTGTACTTGATTTTTTTATGAAAATCACCTTGATCTAAATTGTACGGGAAAAGTTGATATAAAAATACCTTTTCTCCTTGTATCTTAACATGATCTCATATAGTACTGTTATGTGAATAACCTGAAGGCTTTATTGGCTCGTAGACTTAAAATTTCTGATCAACTTGATCAACATATCACATTTGTTATAATAATTTCACAAATATGTGATGAAATTTATAAAAAAATTGAGACCAAATAAATTACATAAATAGATTCTTAAAAATTTCTGTACAATTGATTCAGTATGATACAAAAATGTGAAAAAACGTGACTGTTATGAATCAAATTTGGCTAATGATATTGTCAAGTGTTGTTATCTATAGGCACTATCTATGGCTAACTGGACCATTGGCAGTCCTTCCACTTGGAAACGGTAACGACATTTCAATATCCACAAGCAATGAGAAATGATCCGATGGAATATGTGGATGTGGACAGCCTACAACTTTGTTCTGACGAAACCATCCCTCATCTAGTGGACCAAGCATTCCCAATAGATTGAAGTGTTCCCGTGAATAGAAAATATAGTCAATGACACCCTTGAAGTCGTACCTGCAAAACAAATTACCTATTTTAAATAATATCATCATGTTATATCTACTGAGATCAATAATATATCTACAGAAAACTACATTTAGGTGTTAATGTTTCACAAAAAATATTACACATGTAACAATATGTTAACAGTGTTTTCATGTTTCATAATAATAATAAATAATTATTCAACTTTTTTTCAGTTTCAGTTTAGACCCTTAAATGACACAAATTCAGTTCTAAATGCAACATTGACTAGCAATCCTATTTCTAAATGTTTCTCTACAGTTTTTTAATATATGTTTAATTAATTTTTCAACTATCTAAAACGAGGTCTGATATATTTACAAAAGATTCCAATACGTTTGTAATACATTAGAGAAATGAAATAAGCAGAGAGAGGAGGAAAAATATCAAAACAATAGTATCCTATAACTTTAAAACAAACAGCAATATTTATGTGTTTTATCAACAATCATTCTTATAAAAAATAAATGTCAGAGTTATTTGACGTGTCTATAATTTCACAATAATATAAATAAGGAAGTGGTTGGTGTTTGTATTTGTATAAATAAAGGCATTTGACGAATAAACTTAATGATTTATAGTGCTTAGGATATCTTATATTTTATTAAAATTTGATCGTGAATTGTTGACATTCAATGCCACAACCTTATTTCCCAGTTCTCCCATTGGAGAGTACAGAAATCTATATCCTATGTTTATATAACATGAAAAACAATTATCGAATTGGATAAAAAAAAATTATGAATTTTTACAAAGTTGATTTCATAGATTTCCATCTATCTTGTCTTCTGAATGAAGGTTATTAACCTGTATTGCTATCCTACGGAAATAAGTGTTTATTTCAAATAAAGGGTTTAATCAATTTCTGTTTATAAGTTTTGGTATGTTTTTTTTTCTTTTAATGTTTACATTTGAGAATGACTATACTTACGTGTAGTTTGTAAAAGGCATGATATCGTCATAAGCTTTGTTAAGGCGGAAATCATGAGAAAGAATATCTTTTTCATTTTTTACACATATTCTGTGCAGAATTTCCTCATAGCTGATTTCTTTAAAATCGATATGATTGTTTGCCACTTTTCCAGAAACAAGATATTCCACTACCCCTGTAAAATATAATGAATGTATAATGTTAATGTCATAATTAAATACTTAATTCCACATAATATGTTTTCGTCATTTGGTAAATGTACAAAAATTTTGCAACACATTCTGCATTAAAAAAAAATCATATTCACAAATATATATAAGTTTATCATAGAAAGGTGAAGTAAGTGAAATTTAGATTTTTTTTAAATGGTATGTTGTTTTTAAGACGAACTATGAAAATTAAAATGACTTTACTCTCACCAAGTCTAAGCCTGTATCAAAATTATGGGAAAAAGGATTACAACAAAGTTGAGTTTTGTACTGCATTTAAGAAAATGTAAAATTTTCCACAAATCAAAAAAATCATGTAAAAGACTTTCTTCTATCAATTTCTTGTGAATTGCAAAAACTAGAGGCTCTCAAGTGCCTGTGTTGCTCACCTTGGTCTATGTGCATATTAAACAATGGACACAGATAATTTCATGACAAATTGTGTTTTGGTGATGTGTTTGTTTTACTGAACATTTTTGTTGCTACAATTATCTATATCTATAATGAACTTGGTCCAGTAATTACAGTGGAAAATATTTTCTAAAAATTTACAAAAATTTATGAAAATTGTTAAAAATTGACTATAAAGGGCAATAACTCCTTAAGGGGTCATTTGAAAATTTTGTTCATGTTTGACTTTATTGTAGATCTTTCTTGCTTAACATTATTGCTGTTTAAAGTTTATCTCTATCTACAATAATATTCAAGATAATAACCAAAAACTGCAAAATTTTCCTTAAAATTACTAATTTGGTGGCAGCAACCCAACAACGGGTTGTCTGATTTGTCTGAAAATTTCAGGGCAGATAGATCTTCATCTAATACACAATTTTAACCCGTCAGATTTGCTCTAAATGCTTTGGTTTCAGATTTATAAGCCAAAATCTACATTTTACCTCTATGTTCTATTTTTAGCCATGGCGGCAATCTTGATTGGTTGGCCGGGTCACGCCACACATTTTTTAAACCAGATACCCCAATGATGATTGTGGCCAAGTTTAGTTAAATTTGGCCTAGTAGTTTAAGAGGAGAAGATTTTTGTAAAAGTTAACGACGCTGGATGCAAAGTGATGAGAAAAGCTCACCTGGCCCTTTGGGCCAGGTGAGCTAATAATTTTGAGTCATACGAAGTGTGGCCATACAGTTGGAATGACAGATTGACTAATGTGTACCATCATATGTCTTGTCTTAAGACAGGCTTATAACCAGATGCTCCGCAGGGCGTAGCTTTATACGACCGCAGAGGTTGAACCCTGAACAGTTGGGGCAAGTATGGACACAACATTCAAGCTGGATTCAGCTCTAAATTTGGATTGTGATTAAATAGTTGACACAGCATAGGTTTCTGACACAGAATGAATGTGTTCTAATGAACTTAAAATTTTTGTTTTCTCTTAGAGCAATTCACTATGCTGTTGAATATTAATCCTCTCAAAAAAATGTTTGAAGAAATTTTCTTTTTTATTTATGAAATTTCAAATGAGAAAAATTGAACCCAATTTTTTTAATCACATCCCCCTTTCCCTTATTCCAAAACTAATCTCAATTAAAATTTCTAATGGAGTTTGCAACAATAACTACTCATTTAAATACATCATAAAATATTAAGATGTAAAAAAACTGCTTGTTATCACTGAATGGTAAAGATTATTTTAATTTATCAGTTGGTAGTAAAAAGTGAATATACATTGTATATTGTATATAACAAAGATTTAAGTTGATTCTGGACAAAGAAAGATAACTCCAATTAAAAAAAAATCTTGCTATTGCACAATATTTTGCAATTAGATATTTCTTGCTTACTATTCTGGACAAAGAAAGATAACTCTAATTAAAAAAAAAATTGCTATTTCACAATATTGTGCAATTAGATATTTCTTGCCATTGCGCAATACTGTGCAATTGAAAAGACTTGCTATTGCACAATACTTAATATAATAATTTTAGATCCTGATTTGGACCAACTTGAAAACTGGGCCCATAATAAACCAGGTGCTCCGCAGGGCGCAGCTTTATACGACCGCAGAAGTCGAACCCTGAACAGTTGGGGCAAGTATGGACAAAACATTCTAGCGTGATACAGCTCTGAATTTGGATTGTGATCAAATTTTTGACATTACATGGTTTTTTTTTACACAAAACAAATGTCAAGATTTTACAAATTTTACAATTAAAGATTTCTTCTTCAAACTTTTTAAATCTAAAATTAAATAGTTGGCACAGCATAGGTTTCTGACACAGAATGAATGTGGTCTAATGAACTTAAAAGTTTGTTTTTGCCTTTTAGCAATTCACTATGCTGTTGAATATTAATCCTCTCAAAAAAATGTTTGAAGAAATTTTCTTTTTATTTATGAAATCTGAAATGAGAAAAATTTAACCCCCCCCCCCTTTTTTCACATCCCCGTTTCCTTTTTTCCAAAACTGATATCAATTCAAATTTCTAATAGAGTTTGCAACAATAACTACTCTTTTAAATACATCATAAAATATTAAAATGTAAAATAAAGTGCTTGTTATCACTGAATGGTAAAGATTGGTTGGTAGTAAAAGTGAATATACATTGTTTATTGTATAAAACAATAAAAAAAACTTCATCAGCAACATTTTATATTGGCAAATTTCCAATGAAGTTATTTACATAAAGTAATGGGCAAACAAAAATAGAAAATGATATCATAGTCATGTCTGGCAAATGTCCAACATACATTATCTAAAAACATTTTAGATAAGATAAGGAAATAAGATGTAAAAAAACTGCTTGTTATCACTGAATGGTAAAGATTATTTTAATTTATCAGTTGGTAGTAAAAAGTGAATATACATTGCATATTGTATATAACAAAGATTTAAGTTGATTCTGGACAAAGAAAGATAACTCCAATTAAAAAAAAATCTTGCTATTGCACAATATTTTGCAATTAGATATTTCTTGCTTACTATTCTGGACAAAGAAAGATAACTCTAATTAAAAAAAAATTTGCTATTTCACAATATTGTGCAATTAGATATTTCTTGCCATTGCGCAATACTGTGCAATTGAAAAGACTTGCTATTGCACAATACTTAATATAATAATTTTAGATCCTGATTTGGACCAACTTGAAAACTGGGCCCATAATAAAAAATCTAAGTACATTTTTGGATTCAGCATATCAAAGAACCCCAAGATTTCAATTTTTGTTAAAATCAGACTAAGTTTAATTTTGGACCCTTTGGACTTTAGTGTAGACCAATTTGAAAACAGTACCAAAAATGAAGAATCTACATACACAGTTAGATTTGGTATATCAAAGAACCCCATTTATTCAATTTTTGATGAAATCAAACAAAGTTTAATTTTGGACCCCGATTTGGACCAACTTGAAAACTGGGCCAATAATCAAGAATCTAAGTACATTTTTAGATTCAGCATATCAAAGAACCTAACTGATTCATTTTTTGTCAAAATCAAACTAAGTTTAATTTTGGACCCTTTGGACCTTAATGTAGACCAATTTGAAAACAGACCAAAAGTTAAGAATCTACATACACAGTCATGACAGTTAGATTCGGCATATCAAAGAACCCCAATTATTCAATTTTGATGAAATCAAACAAAGTTTAATTTTGGACCCTTTGGGCCCCTTATTCTGTTGGGACCAAAACTCCCAAAATCAAACCCAACCTTCCTTTTATGGTCATAAACCTTGTGTTTAAATTTCATAGATTTCTATTTACTTATACTAACGTTATGGTGCAAAAACCAAGAAAAATGCTTATTTGGGTCCCTTTTTGGCCCCTAATTCCTAAACTGTTGGGACCTAAACTCCCAAAATCAATACCAACCTTCCTTTTGTAGTCATTAACATTGTGTTTAAATTTCATTGATTTCTATTTACTTAAACTAATGTTATTGTGCGAAAACCAAGAATAATGCTTATTTGGGTCCTTTTTTGGCCCCTAATTCCTAAACTGTTGAGACCAAAACTCCCAAAATCAATCCCAACCGTTCTTTTGTGGTCATAAACCTTGTGTCAAAATTTCATAGATTTCTATTAACTTAAACTAAAGTTATAGTGCGAAAACCAAGAAAATGCTTATTTGGGCCCTTTTTGGCCCCTAATTCCTAAAATGTTGGGACCAAAACTCCCAAAATCAATACCAACCTTCCTTTTGTGGTCATAAACCTTGTGTTAAAATTTCATAGATTTCCATTCACTTTTACTAAAGTTAGAGTGCGAAAACTAAAAGTATTCGGACGCCGGACGACGACGCCGACGCCAACGTGATAGCAATATACGACGAAAATTTTTTCAAAATTTGCGGTCGTATAAAAATCTAAGTACATTTTTGGATTCAGCATATCAAAGAACCCCAAGATTTTAATTTTTGTTAAAATCAGACTAAGTTTAATTTTGGACCCTTTGGACTTTAGTGTAGACCAATTTGAAAACAGGACCAAAAATGAAGAATCTACTACACAGTTAGATTTGGTATATCAAAGAACCCCATTTATTCAATTTTTGATGAAATCAAACAAAGTTTAATTTTGGACCCCGATTTGGACCAACTTGAAAACTGGGCCAATAATCAAGAATCTAAGTACATTTTTAGATTCAGCATATCAAAGAACCTAACTGATTCATTTTTTGTCAAAATCAAACTAAGTTTAATTTTGGACCCTTTGGACCTTAATGTAGACCAATTTGGAAACGGGACCAAAAGTTAAGAATCTACATACACAGTCATGACAGTTAGATTCGGCATATCAAAGAACCCCAATTATTCAATTTTGATGAAATCAAACAAAGTTTAATTTTGGACCCTTTGGGCCCCTTATTCTGTTGGGACCAAAACTCCCAAAATCAATACCAACCTTCCTTTTATGGTCATAAACCTTGTGTTTAAATTTCATTGATTTCTATTTACTTACACTAAAGTTATTGTGCGAAAACCAAGAATAATGCTTATTTGGGCCCTTTTTTGGCCCCTAATTCCTAAACTGTTGAAACCAAAACTCCCAAATCAATCCAAACCGTTCTTTTGTGGTCATAAACCTTGTGTCAAAATTTCATAGATTTCTATTAACTTAAACTAAAGTTATAGTGCGAAAACCAAGAAAATGCTTATTTGGGCCCTTTTTGGCCCCTTATTCCTAAAATGTTGGGACCAAAACTCCCAAAATCAATACCAACCTTCCTTTCGTGGTCATAAACCTTGTGTTAAAATTTCATAGATTTCCATTCACTTTTACTAAAGTTAGAGTGCGAAAACTAAAAGTATTCGGACGACGACGACGACGCCAACGACGACGCCAACGTGATAGCAATATACGACGAAAAATTTTCAAATTTTGCGGTCGTATAAAAATAATTCAATTCTTAAATATATTTTGTATAATGTGTACCATCATATGTCTTGTCTTAAGACAGGCTTATAAAAATAATTCAATTCTTAAATATATTTTGTATAGACTATTTAAAAATCAGATAAAAATGTGTCAGTTTTGTTACCAAGTTCAATGTATTATTATGTAAAGGTTGATATCAATACTATTTAAGTACATGTACATGTATTTGTAGTGTCAATAACCTATAAAAAATCTGTTACAAGTACTAGTGGTTTTATAATGCATATAATTTGAAGTTTAAATATTTGTGGTAAAATGACAATGGCTAAGAAATTATATACAAATGACCTACAAACCTGTTTTGTATAATTCAAAATAAAATCTGTTTAACTAAAAAAACTTGACATGATTCAGAATCCTATTTCAAGTGATTTTAAAAATTGTAAAAAAATCAATAACTTTTGAACTCAACCGATAATATCTATGTGAAGCAGTTGGTTTGGATTAAAATAATGAAGCTATCCCGAAGAAGTGGCTTTACCAAAGCAAACATTTTATGGCATCAAAGGAGTTGATAACATAATGTGGGGAGCAATTTAGCATCATCAAACTGTAACTTTGCATATTTTAAGAATGTGATTTATTTCACTTTCACTTTAAAAAACAGGGATCTTTCTCTCTTTTTATGTAGCCATATGCTAATGGTTGAATCCAATCTCTAACATTGTCATAAAGAACTTGAAAATTGACAGACAGATCGACAAGTCCAAAACTGTATATTTAATAGTGTGTGGTATAATCAACAAGTTTTTTTTTAACGACCTTGACTACCCATGAGGGTCTTGCACAGTTGGTTTGTGGTATAATTTGTCTTATGTATACCTGAGTCAGGCAGAGAGTTGAGATCACCACACATGATGAGTGGTATAGAATTGACATCTGTAGTTCCCAGTTTGTAGCTTTGGATTGTTTCTTCTGTAATCTTCTTCAGTTCATTAACTAACATCATTGTCTGTATAAGTTTGACATCGGAGAATTCTGGATCCCAGTGAATATGAGCAGTAGATACCATTACAGACTGACGTATCTGATTCTCTTGAGGGTGTACTGCAATGAAAACAGTTAAAGTTAATATGACAGATCAGATAAATTTTAAAACAAACAATAAGAACATCAATGAAGCGAATCCAGTTTTTAATGAAACAGTTGCAATGTAAGTTGTAAGAGAAACAGATTTACTGTCAAACAATAGGCTAAATTAGTCAACTATGTATATAAGAATAAGTTAATATCTGCTACAATGCAATGCAATGCAACCTTCAAAATTGATGAAGCCAGCCTACTTTAAACATTATTTTCATGTTGACGATGTTGAATACTCAGTAAATGTTTTAATGTAGAAGGAAGTCTAATATTTAGTCAACTATGAAAATCCATTCTATTCAATGTATTGTATAGAGACTAGTAATTTACTCAAACAAGCTCATTTTATAACAAAACGAAGATATTAGCCTTTATTTATACAATAGATCAAAACCTAATTGATCTGAGAGAAACAAACTTTAAAGAGTTTTCTACATAGATGGTTTGTGAAGCGTATGGACTGATTTATAATGTTGTCAGAGATACATTGTTATACTTGAATTGAATTAGACAAAGGCTGTATAGCAATGAGAACTTTTAAGAACATTAGCAGTGGCATAAATATGAAATAGTCATTAGTGCTCATCCCATTGGTATAATTAATTCTCAATGACAATATTCTTTTACAATGACAGTGTTTCTTTCAATAACTTCTTCAGATATTTAAACCATGATGAGGACCTCATCAATATTTATTTTCTTCATAACAAACAGCTGAAGGCAAACAATAGTTTTCTGAATCAATATACCTCGTAGTGAGCCCATGAATATGTTGATTCTCGTTTCATCAATATTTAATCATTGAAAATGCTTAATGATCATAGAAATTGTGTGCCACATGACCTAGTTTCACAACCATTGGTTTTTCCCGTATTCTCTGGAGTAAAACAGATAATTTGCCTTCTCAATTTATTATTTTTAAATGATATATTTGGTTCGCCTTATGCCTTTTAATGGACTAGTATAAATATTTAAAGTTTACAATTAAAAGGTAATTCAATAGAGATATGGGTTTTGTATTACACAAGGGTAAACTATCATAACAACAGTTGTTTATCTATCTCTGACAATAGTGTCAATACGACAGGAAACATTTTTGGAATCCCTTGAAGGAAATGTAAAACTGTTATCAGAGACAATTATATTTAGATTTTTTTTTCATTTTAAGAGTTGAATACTAGGAAATGAATAATTTATGGTCCTTATCAGTGTTTAAACAATTATTTATGAGATAGACCATCAGAGACACTAACTGGTAAAACATAGTCTGCCAAGATTCATTCTATTCCCATTGCAACTAAAAATTTTTTTGCAATTTGTAGAAATAAAATCAAATAGTCACAACCTCATGAAGCAAGTAGGTCTTCAATAGTATTAAATTTTTCAAATGAAAGACCCTACAAAGATCATCATGTTTATGATTGATTCGTTGATTGTTGATAGGTACTTTACACCCCTTTCAGCACTTTTGGCTATATTACAAAAGTCAGTTTTGATTGGTGGAGAAAGCTGAAGTATCGGTCTGAGAAGAGAACTAAGACTATATGCAGGAAAACTGACATTCCTTGTTAATTAAGATCTCAGTAGAAAGCACCTTGCCACAAGCTGGGTTCAAACCCACAACCTCAGTGTTGACAGGCTGGAGATCACTGCAGATGAACTATTTAGAACTATCTGTGACAATGACCCCCAGGTTATGTTCTAACAGTATGCTTCTGACAATAATGTGTTTTCCCCCTCCCCCCTTTCTATAGCATTCAGTCTTATGTTTAGTCAAGTAATAATTGAATTACTGTTGATCTGTTGTCCAATACTACAGAGGCAGTGGTATTTATATATTAATAATACACATGATATTGAAATAGGAGTTATATATAAAATGATACAAGTTTTCTTAACCTATTTGTTCCTGTCCTAAATGTAATATGCATTCCTAATGTCATTTTAATAAAGCACGATGTATGACTGAATATTGTCTTACAGTCTCAATAGAAACTTATAATTTTAGAATCGTGACACGACATATATAGTTTATGGCATAATCCTATACTTTCATTTGGATTTAATATTAGGATGATGACATCTTCTCAAATATCATACAGGCTGGCGTAACATCCAAAGAAAATAGTTGTTTTAATGTCACACAGGGGCAAGAGAGGTTGACAGGTATTTGTGTTCTGTCTGCCTGCTTTGTACCATAATATAATGGGGTTATTTGTAACATTATCATATTACTTAATACATAGGGGAGCCAATATTGACCTTTATGTACTTTTCTCTAAATTCTAGCTGATTTACACTATCCCTAAGCAGTTGATTATTTTTTGTGATCAAGATGTGGTTTGCTTGATCTCAGTTTTTCGTTGGTCAATTTCAATAAGAATGTTTAATTTTCTTGCTTTCCCCAATTTTACTACATGTATTGCGAAATCGGGAAAAAAGGGTGATCATGGCAAAAGCTGCATAAAATATGGTTAAAAATCTTTGTTTAATTTTCTTCTCCAGAAGAATTTAATATGGATTGATACATTGACAGCATGAAATCTCATTTGATTAATAACAAACTGGTGAGTGTTACAACATGTCAAAATGTCAATAAGTAAACCCTACTTTAACGCCCCAGTGTTATAGACTATGTGGGTTTTTAATCAGAGATGCAAACTGTCACACTGAGAAGAACTTGAGGATATTAGCTGCTGTAATAATATGAGGTTTAAAATTACCATTCTCATAAGCTCCTTCCTTGGTTTCTAACAGTGCTGCCAGGCCAATGTTATCCTTTGTCATTACACGATTCAACATGTCATCGGAACCTTCAGCGTTTGCCATTGCTAACTTGTTAAATTCTATCAAATGTTCTTTCACCAGTGTAAATCTGCAAAGAAATGCCAAAACAGTTAATGTGGTGCCTATCTAATTTTTTTATTAAAGGACTATGTATGTTGAAAAAAACCCAAAAAACCCAAGGAAATCCTAGTACATGTATTAGTATAAATTTTAATGAACAAAGTTCTAGTACATTTTCAGATGACTTTTGTGATAAGAGTAATGTTAAGTATGACATTTCATACCTAAATAAGTTAACGCCTTTTTAAACTTTGCTAAATCCTGTTTTAACATTAACATAAATTACAAATATTCTTACTTCTGAAACAAATTGTTTTCCTGAATAACAATATTTCATTTCGTAAAAGTTAGTCTTATCATCTAATTAATGAATTCAGCATGTAATGGATTAAAATAAGAAGTGCTATGTTAGGAAATACAATTTGCCATGCTTATAAAATTCACATGCCAAGTTATCTTGCTTTTCTTCAATCTCATTTCAAAACCTCATTAACTTGCATAATATCATTTGGAATCAGATAGACCAACATACCAATTCATAATAGGTTTCTGACAATTCCTTAAAAAACACTTGGCTACAATTTAATTTGGATTATATTTCAATTACGTGAAATATTGGATGGGTACATGTATTACTAGATCCAATTCTTTTCTATAATTGTTATATCCATTTGTATAATGGTGATTACAGAGAAAATGCAGTTTTCCAATTTCTCCGATTCTATAAAAACAATACTAGACACACTTGACTGATAGTATGTAACAGGTTTAAATTAAAAGATGTAAAAATCCTATTTGTCTTGTCAAAATCAGTAATGAAAATTGTAATTACTTTTGCAATTTTTGATTTCAATTAAATACCATACAAGCACTGATGGCATGGCATTTATTTTACATGTACAGGTAAATTTGTGTTTGTGTTTGTTATTTCAAAGCTTATTTTCATATAATGTGACCCTTATCATGACTTTCCCTTCTACTGGGTTGTTGCTACTTAATGTAAACACTTTTTTGATGTCCTTTCTTATAAGGAGTCAATTTCTTCTGAGGGGAGTACTTATTTCTGTGACCTGTATAAAAGTATTGGCTAAAAATCCATAATTTTTTGTGGATGTCCATGTTAACATCAGACACACATCAGGGGTACTTATCTAAAACCTACTTGTTAGTTCTATAGAATATGGCACATCCATCAACATGTTTTCTCTCTGATTCTGTCATGGTTCTGGCTCTAGATTTAGCTGAGAATATTCCATCATATCCAATGGCTTTGAGATCTGGTAGGAAGAAGTTGTAGAACTGGTCTGTCTCTACTTCCTGGAAAAGAAAGCATAATATTGCTAGACTTTATAACTTTGTGTGCAGCAGTTTTTACTGAAACACACAATCGTAAGACCAAACCTTATAAAACTTTGGAATATGAATGTTATAGCCAACCCAGACAGATGACATAATCTGCACTCTGATAATGCCGGTACATTTCATTATCACCAAAAAACACAGATTTTCTAGACTGAGGGTGATTTAAAGCTAGACTTATAGAAAGGACAACTGTCTATCATTGAAAACCATACATAACCTCAACATGTCTTCTGGTTTTTGAATTGTTAGGTTACTGTCTCATTCTACTCCATATATCCTTTAATTTATATTAAACTATTTAAAGAATGACTGTAATATTTTTTCTGTCTATGAAGAAATAACATAAAAAATTTGGTGCACACTGAATAACACGCGTTATTTCGAATAGACAGAAAAAATATTACAGTCATTTCTTATAATTTAATTCTAAATTCCATTTTAAACCGTAGAAAACCATGAAAAAACGTTGATAACGTCACTGTCACATGACTAAATTATGTCTATGGGCTCATAACAAAATACCGTCAGCCAATCAGAAGACGCGTTACATCCAAAATTAAATTATTTCAATATAAGGATTGGAAAGAGACACAGTATCCACCATATTTGTTGTCCATATATAAAGTGTTACTTTAGAATTCACACCCTTTCTTCTACATTAATAAAGCTAAATTCACAAATTTATGGAATCAACCTTTTTCTGACCTTTCTGAAACATCTGCTTTAAACATATACATGTAATTGTAATATTGTCGTCCAAAATAAAAAAAATCACATCTGCCCAAATGCAGAACAGGTCTAGTGTCAAATCATTGTAAATGAAATGGGTTGACATGTGCTACTGACATATTTATTCTATAATTAGCTATTTTCTATCTGCTACCCTATTCATTTATCTGTTATAGTTTATTTTTTAGCAATCTACCATGGTACGGAATTCAAATTTTTGGTTATAAAATTCAATTCAGACAATTTTAACCATTTATTCCATGAAAAAACTTCCCTTTATTGGAAGGGAGTAAATGGGATCTATAAGGCTTATTTTCCTTTTCTCCCCTGATTGTAAGGCTAGTTTAAGATTAGTGAATCAATTTCCTACCCTAACACCACCCTATATATCTTTATTTTAATACCTGTATGTGTATTCTATCTGAAGGTTATGGGAAAACAACTAATTCTCTTATAGCGTGCATATACCTGGAAGTGACATGTACGTTAACGACCATTTGTCTCACGATATTGCATGTATATTGCATGTACGTTAACAACTAAATACGTTAATGATCTATTACAACAGAAGTTAAATATACATCTAATACAATGTGTGATTCTTTGTCATGAGAATGGAGTAGGAAAAGTCATGCCATGCCACATGTAATCATATTTCTAATTATGTCAAAAATAACACTGCATTAAAAATTTACATGTTCAGTATTAAGGTCCTAGTAAAGTCATTTATTCCCTCAATGAAAAAAAAATATTGATATGAATATTCATCCAAACTCTAAACTAAAAGAACATGAAGAAGATTTGGGCCTTGAAATTATTGAATGTTTGTAAAATGTCTTATTTGTTTATATAAATCTAGACTTGCCATGACCTTTCATAAGAATACTACAAAGGATAGGACTTTGTTGAAGACTTTTGTCTCAGTTGTATAATTTTCCTTTAATGAAACAGTTGTGTACGTTTTACTATAATAATCTAATTTTTACAATTTTTTCGTGATATTTTGATTTTCAGTGAGATTGAATCTACAATGATGGAACATGTGTGACATATCACAACTTATATACAGTAACAGCTTGCCATTCCATGTTTCACAAGAAAAACATTATATGTTATTTCTTAAAATAGGAGAAAATAGTAGGAAGTTTATGTATATGTATGACTTATAACTAAGAAAAAGGTTTCTAGCAATTCTTTAATTATGTAGTCACTTTTAGTTGTAACCAGATACATTAACCATAAAAGACAACTCTAATCGTAATAGAAATAGGTTGAACATCTTGTGAGAATAGTTATTGCTTGATATACTCTAAATATAACAACAAATATTATAAACTGACCTCAGACTTGTTATTATATATAAACTGGGTTGATAATTAGCAAATCCAAATCTCAGTCATTCTGAAGCCTATAAATCTCAATTTTGTGGATATTTCTCACTTCATTCATAATATTTCAATTTATTCATAATATTAAATATTAAAACAGTATGCTCGTCATTTTTATAAGTAATTCTGATCTTTTGACTGTTTGAGTAACAACTAATACTAAAATAGACCCAAACTTCAAAAACAGCACACCATATCTGAGGACAATTAACCATAAATGGTACACATAATCACTGAGAAGTTAGTATTACTTTGCCTTTTACGGTAAATTACCAGAGGTCACCACTTTTTTAGAGAACATGTTATAATATATTCATTACTAAGGAATAATCTACTAGAGGTCACCATTGTCATAAAAGCGAACTTTTAAATAATACTTCTATTAACATAGTAATCCATTGTGTCTGTACTTATCTATATATGTTATCATTATTCAAGGTTTTTTTGCAGACATTTGAACAAAACTTCTTATTTGATATCCTTTGTGACAGTTATGTTTAATTAATCATTAAATATAAAAAGATATAAATTTAAAATAAAGTGGGTTAACGAAGATGTCATCTGGCAAAAGCTTTCTCATCAATATTCCTTTGTCTTTAAACCATTAATTAATGGTCTATTAAATTTATAATGTAAATCAACATGATTTTTCCTATTCTAATGTCATTTTGTCTGGTAAATCAATATTTGTTGGTTAAATTTCTTGAACTGAATAATTTGTCATATCATTTTAGCCATTATTAACAAAGAAGTGATTGTATCATTAAAGCCTACATATAGAGTATTTTATACCATTCAATTTCTTATAAAGTTAGTGACCACTAGGTCAACGAACCCCATAACCAAACCAGGTTACAATATGTTTCTTAAAGACCTGTCTAAGTTAAAAGTGATAACAAACTTCAAATATGGATTGTTTTTAGAATAAACATGATTTGTCATAGCTGAAATTTTTGCTGCACTAGGTCAAAAGTCTGGACTATCAGTCACTAAATAGAATATGTATCAGTTTTACATTCTCTGAATTCTTTAATAAATATATGACAGCTAACAAAGGTACACTACAGACATAGTTTTTGCTTGTCTTTTCCATTTTAGTCCTACTTTCCTTAATTACGACTAAATGTGATTTACCAGTTACCACCTTCAGTCACTAGCAATACAACAGATGCCACACTGAAAAAAACTTCAACTTTCCATAGAACCTTAGCTCACCCAAAGTTTTGATGAAGTTGTACTTTTTAATAATCTATAGTGTAGTGTTTTGTGGTCTGATGTTTGTCTTTTCGTTTTTGTTATGTTGCAATGGTGGTATTAGATTGACAACTTGGTATCTCCAGTTTTTTTTTTAAATATTTATATTGTCTAAGACCAAATAGTGTATATCTAGTAAGCCTATCTGTCTATTTTTTTTAGTCAACCTTTGTTGTTGGGTTGCTCTGACACTGAAAAATTACCTATTTTTAGCATAAGATTTATAGTTACCAAAATAAACGTAATCTTATTTAATATTATGTAATTATCTTCAAAGTTAAATAAATATTCTGCTCATTTTTTTGTGGTTTCCTGTATCTTTCAAGTTTAATTTATTATAAATTAGACATGATTTTCGGCATGCAAATATCTTCTTTTTTTTGTATAATCTGTCTTTCATTTCCTGACTTTCTAATTTTCTAAATGACAAAATAATCATGCTGTCTTTTACTCAATCAATGTGACACTTTTTTGAGGTTGGTCTACAAAAATAGCATTTTACTTGTATCTTAATTTCATTTTACATATCTTTAATATGTCTTTTTAAGCATATCTAAGTTACGAGTTTCATTTTGCTTCCCCCGTCTTTTTTTAGAAGACTACTAAATCAATTTATCTCATTGTTCTTTTATATGAAAAATACAAATTTTCATTAAACAAAGGAAACATGTTGTTCCCCCATCTTTTAAATAAAATTGAGAATGTAAATTAGGAACATGTCAAAGAGACAACAACCTGACTAAAGAGCAGATAACATAAAGAATACATCTAAATCAATTTATCTCTTTCTTCTTTATAAGAAAAATACATTTTTTTTTAATTAAACAATGGAAATGAAAAATACAAATTTTCATTAAACAATGAAAACCTGTTGTATAAATTCATGTCAACTATCCAAACAAAGAAATTTCGTTAAAAGATTTGCATGAACAACTGTTGATCATAAATATCTGTAACAGGTTGTTTTTTTCCTTTGTTTCTTTGTTCTCTCTATTTCTTCCTGATATAGATAATTATTATCCAACTCCAATTGACTTGATAATAAACAAGATCAGGATGTTTTAAGTCCTACTTATATTAATAACTATTTATCCAGGAAGTCAGATCATTTACAGGCTTCACCAAAATACTTTAAAGTGAATACATACATACATACATACACTCAAACAAAAAACTAGAGTTTACATTTCAATAACTTTTGAAGGTCAACTGAGTAACCGAGAAAAATTAAAACCCCCTAAAACTTGTTATATAATGGCTGCAAATATTCAAATATAAGGAGACCTAATAATGTACAATTTCATTATAATATGTTTATTATTTATTGCAGAATAATATTACGTAAAGTATTTATAAGCCTGATAAAGTTGACAGAAAATTTCATCTTGCATATTTAACTGAATGATGAAAGACTTTCAAAAACAGTCTTTACCAGAAGTTCTTCAACCCTGGCCAGTACAAATCTTGAGGGGCCAAGAAAACTTTTCCAGTAAATCATTCCTTAAAGATGTTAAATATGAAATACATGTATATAAAGAGTCTTTATAAGCCTTCAAAATAAAACTGGTGCAAAAAGTGCAGATTTTTAATATCAAGCTCTTATAAACATTAATTTTAACACTATTCACGTTTATTTTAAGATGAAAGTTGACAAGAAAAATGAAAACACATAAAATCCATTATTTCTTTAAAAAAAATATAATTAGAACAATTTAACATTGTACGGTCATCAAAATCAAAGTTATTTTTTACAATCAAACAAGTCTGAATCATGGATAAGTAAAATCACTTATAAAATAAAGCCAGATTATTTTGATCACTTCTGTTAATATGTCAATTCGAACATAGCCATGCTTGAAAACAATGTTTCAACATGTGCTAACTAAAAGTAGAAGCTCTGTGCTTCCATGAAGTCATGTATAAAACCACAGGTTTTAAATCTTCTTATCAATCTAATAAGGATTTATTTACAATTGTAATGCAAATGCACCTGGGTTTCCCCATTTTTTTATATATATTTTTTTCTTTTTTATAATAAAAAATCAATTCTACCTTATTTATCTTTCTTGAAGAAAACTTTATAGAAATCTGATTAGAGAAAATTACAAGGATGATATAACGAGCACAAATCAATAATGATTAGTAGTATTGTTTTTATCATATCATTTTTTCCTTAAGATTCTGAAGTTGTTATGGAAACATCTATATAGTATATAATTTCCAGGAACATTATTGAATCCCATTACCATGTAATGTGAAATCTTAGTGGGACCATCACTACTTGTAACAGCTATCAAATTTAAAAATATAATATCAAAGATTTAAATAGGAAAATGAAAAACTTAATCTTATAGGTTACAATAACATATCTTTTGAAAGATATCTGAAATTCTATATATAATTGGGTTATTTTTCTTATTGATCTTTATAATAGAAGGTCTAATTGTGGAAATACTTTGTTTTGGGTAATACCAATTTTGTAGGCGTATCTTTGTTAAATGTTTTCACAATTTGATTAGAATGTTGATTTTAGAGGTTGGCATATAGACACCTGTTTATGGTTGTAGACTGCAAGTTGGCCATAAAACCTACTTTGGCTATTTATGTTATTGGGTTGCTGTCTAATTGACACACACCCAATATCTTTATTTTATTCATGAAATCTAGGTAAAGACGATATATTTTTTTGTATTGACTTTCATTTACATCCACTATCTAACATAAAGAATATATCATAAGTTAAAATTCATTTGGACAAAGCTTAGTCATTCATGTGTAAAATGTGAGTTAAAGAGACCTATATAGTTATTTTTGTACGAGCCTTTTGGTATTATCAATCACGTGTCTAGTACATTGTACTATGATTTGTAGTAACTTATATCTCATCTTTTCAAGTCTCATTCAGATATAAAACATCACTTAAGGTGACAGGAATCCTAAAAGGCCAAAAAAATAAGTTTTGATTTCTGCCTCCTTGCCTACCCTAAATTTTCAAGCCTTACAAATACATTTTACAGACATTTCTGGTTAAGCACTGTTAAAAATTCAGATATTTTTAGTTAAGCTCTGTTTAAGTCAAGATTATTTCCTTGTTAGCCTTTGTAAAATATTAAAAACATTTTTTTACATCTACCTACTCACGACAAGAATTTTTATTTTTTTATTTTTTGGGCCTTACTTACAATCTACGGGTACTTATTTGTTAACCCTTTGATCTGAACCTCAACAAAAAATTTAACCAGAGTATTATATGGAGGTTAAGTTTTACTATCAAAAATATGTACGCTGGCATAATTATTCTTCAATTTTACTTGGCCTCTACCCAAAACCTGAGTAGTCATACAAGCATCACCCCAGACAATCAAGAATGTGTTCACTGGCAGAATTATTCTAAAATAACTTGCAGTTTCATTTTACTTGGCCTCTACCCATGTAGGTTTTAAGGGTAATTAAAACTTCAGTCAATTGTCAATTTATCTATCCTCTTCTCAACAAATCAAACTGAACCCCTCCTTCATGCATGAAAAGTTAACAGCATTTTTGCTGGAAACTTGTTACTTCTCTAAATGTTTTGGACAAACCAAACATCAGTCCTATATGATTTATAATTACTTTGTTGGAGTAAAAAAATATTAATTTCCCACTTATTCAAAATATACTAAAATCTAAAACCACGCATAAAAACCCTATAAATAATATTTACACAAACTATAAAAATTAAAGACCATGAAAAAAATTGACTTTTCTACCCCAAAAGTAGTACATATAATCAAGTGCAAGCTGCAGGCCTATGAATATGATGTCCCATTAGAATAATATCAACTATAGATACACTATATACAGTGCAAAATATATTTCTTGTATCAACTTATTGACCGGTCTTACTTGTAAATGTATTAATGTTTACCGCCTTCAACTTTGCACTTTTGTTTATCCATATTTAATCTTTAATACCACTTAGAACATCAGTCCTAAAGGGATTACCACAAGATGTGAAGAGCCTTACTGTGGATTCATTTATTTTCGTGGGTACCAATTTTCGTGGATTAAGGAAAACCTGCATGTTCGTGGATATTTAATTTCGTGGTTTTGCAGATGTCTGATTACAAGCCTATATAAAATATGTCATTCGTTGAACATTTAATTTCGTGGTACACTTGTACCCACGAAATCCACGAAAATTAGTATCCAACGAATAATAATGAATCCACAGTATAATCCTTGTTAATCCTGTGTATTATAATCACAGTTAATGTGATTTCATTTCATGCTACTTTACATTTGTCATTATGTAGCTAATTTTTATCAGGGATTTATGTTATTTGATAAGTAGTTACAAGAAAATAATTTCTTTGGACCAGTTTTTCTCTCTCGTTTTAACTGATGGTGGAAAAATATGAATATTATCTATTACTCTCCATTTACCCTCAATAACCATTTGCATTGTCTAACAAGTTCAATTTTCATATTTTCAATTGGTGGCAGAATTTGTAGCCACAAACTTCATCTTATGAACAAATGCTAAAGTCTTGCAATTAAAAAATACGTCAAAAAACAAATGATAGAAAATTTAAATATGTCTTGCAAACTATATATAGTGGTTGTAAGCTATTCCATCATTGTTTGATCCTTTAGATGAAAAATAATAAAATTTGAAGATTTTACAAACTACATGTATGTTCCAACTCCTTAAAAATCTTGCATTGCATTATTTTTGTTTACAACTAATGAACTGCAACCATTAATTCCATATTTTTGTCTCTTATTAAAAAAAATCACAATAATAAATGCACTAACAAAAATTCTGAATTTAGAGTCGACTATTTTGAGATTGTTTGAACCCTCATGGTGCATTTTAAATCTCAGGTATGTTGTGTATGTTTTTTTGTCTTTATTTACCTGTAGACATATGATGTCAGCCCCATAGTGTTTGATCTCATCCATGATGCCTTTCTTACGGAAATCCCAGTTGAGGGCCCATGATGGACAATACCCGTACAGTTGTCTGGTACAATATTTATCACACAAGACATTATAGCACATCACAGTGAATGTAGCTGAAAAAATAAAAACTTATAGTAAATAACATAACTAAAAGCTGATTTCCTAACTTCTTGTTTTAAAAAAAAGTTCCTATTTTGCTTAGTTATTATTTTGAAGGTGACCGTATGGTTTTTTTGGCTGTTATGTTACACCCGTTTTGTTGTTCTGCTCCTTACCATAATACAAACTTTTTGTCTGATGAACTTTATCCCATATGTTTATATGTCTTGCATGCACAGTAACATTTATATTCCACTTATTATTTTATTGTTGATAGTTCTAAATGGGAATATTTTAACTAATTATAACCAAGAACAAATTCAGTATGCATTTCTGATGGTCATCATGTGCAATACTGTGTTTTGACTATGGCTAGAAGTCAGTACAAACATTGACCGATATTTCATTAATAACATGCTACTTAAGAGGGAAAGTACAGTAAAATGTTAAAATTTGTACAAATGACCTAAATAAGCTGAATTCTAATAAATGTTACAAAAAAATCAAATATCAATACATTTGTTAATGACAATTACAAATTATCATCTTGTATGTTCCATGTTTTTGTTTTGGATTTACCTACATGACAATATTCTAACATCATGTTTTACAAGGATGTGGTTGTGGGAAAGAAAAAAATGTTCTCGGACGTCAATTTCTAAGACATAAAACACCTGAAGATCAACAACAAATAAATTCAAGGTCTTTTGCTCTAATTTTCACTTAACATGTGTCCTTATCTTGTTTTCCTCAAAACAACAATTTATACATAATGTTGGATAAAGCATGTAACAAGGATTTCCATGGAAAAAATTATCACATGCTTCTATCCTTTTTCCTTCTTTAAAAGAATTATAGACTTTATTAGTTCTATCCTGGTAATATATTTCTTTTCTTCCCAGTAGCCCCTATATGGTGAGCCTATGGTTATCTATTTTATTATATTCGCTCATGTAAAAAGAGTGTAATCCATGCAATCAATAATGCTGTGGGGTACTATCATAGACCATGTCTGACTGCGGAAACATTCCTCTTAAGACATTGTAGTTCTTTAAATTTTGTATTTTTTTTTAGATTATAATTTTTCTAGTTTTTACTATTAACATATGTGATTAAACACTTGCAGCCAGCAGTCATAAAAGTACAGAGTTTTGTGGGAAAGAGGATGTGTATGTTTTTTACCTTGTATATTCCAAAGCCTAATGTTAAACACAGCAAGTCAATGTTTTATTGTGACCTTTTTATTTCCTCAAAATGTCCATGACAATGTAATTCACAGTTAAAATATAATCAAACATTTTAAATTAATGTCTTTATAGTCGAAACGTGAGAAAAACGCATAATATTTTGTAATTTTGTAATAGTAATGTTTTTGTTTTTTAAGCCTTGTTTTATGATATATTACGTTCAATGATAAATGAAGAAATTATTCATGTAATAACAAGTACCGTAATGACATATAATTATATTAAATTCATACAATTGTATCAATTTACAGTTATGTAACCAATTTTAATTTATGGTCATGTGAAGGCATTTTAGATTGCATTCCAGTCATATGATTAATTTAGGTTAAAAAAATGTTTATGGTACATCTATAGTAGGTCAAAAATATTAAATCTGGTCCATTAAGCTTCTACACAAATAAACAATCCCACATTATTATTTTACAATTGTTAAATGTCCATTGCACAAAATGTTATATAAACCTATGAAAGCAGACTGTTTATGATTATAAGAATATACCCTGCTTTCTGCTAGAAGGAGACAATGCTCACAAGGCAAAAGTTTAAAGAACGATTGGTCAACCTACATTTACTCTGCAACATAATTCTCACTGAGTAAACAGTCTTTGCTCTTGTTCTTGAACACTATAGACTTAACAGAAAATACCAGTCCTTAGCTAGTCTTTGTATTTAACCATGTTTCATATTACTATTTAAACATGAACACAAAAGAAGGAATAAAAATGCATTAATAATAACATGTAAATTTTATAAGGGGATGTCACTTAACATGGCTAACCACATTAATAACCTTTAACACTTCATTACCATGCAGTAAGTCTTCAAGGACACATAAGGTACCCCTACACAACCACATTAAAAGAAAATTGATAAGATATTAACACCCTATTATTGTTACAAAAGATGTTATATGCATTTAATAACCACTCCTACATACATGTACTACTCCCCCATTTACACCACATATGTATATAATTTCTTCACACATATCTCTACATTTCCACCAGTGTATAGTAACACTGTATTTTATAGTCTAATTACATATATACCATGCTTTACACTAAAAACAATTGTTTACAAGTAATAAAACTAATTCTCTTTGTTTACCACTACTTCAAAGTACTTGACAGACTTTCATTGAGGAAAAAACATGAGAAAATTATCTAAACAACAAAAATGTTTTAACTGTGGACAAGATATATGCACATGTATAAAAAAAGCCTGAATTAATATTGCTGACAAAAATAGGACCAAAATTTCTTATATATTTGTGTGCATCAATGTGAAGAGTATTCTGCATGTTTGCTGCAAACAGGATTCAGATATGCCACTGATCCGAGAATGTCAGTAAAAATGACCAATATGATAGACCAGATTAGTACCAAATATCAAGAAGCTTTGAAAGTAAAGCAATAGAAAATGTGTCAACTGGACGGAGGCAAACCTGTGTAACCCCTCATTTGGAACAAGGGTTTAATCAATGTTTATAGACAAAGAGAGTTTGGTGATGTTTGCTAAAACAACTGGATGCAAAGAGGCAACACCTTGAAGCACACCTTAATATTTTATTTTGTCACAGGATATTTTAAGGACACTCCACTTCACGCTAGTTTACACACCCACTTTTTCTATTTCTAGGTATCTACTTTTTGGCAATTAAAAAGCAATCATAACTATATTTGTATCTGCACATTTAACTTTGTAAGTAAACTTGAATAAAAAAAGTAAGGCGTCATCAGACATGGTATACGGTACTTGTATGGTAAAGAGTCATTAAATAAAAGCCACTTTAAGAAAATTGTTGATCAAATTAGTTAAAACCATGAGGCAGAACTTACTAAGTTAAGCAACAATGACTAAATATATATATTTTTTTATCAACACCTGATAATATCTAGCCTTAAAATTTAAGTCTGCCAGTAATTTATGTATTAATAGTAAATTCCTTTTAAAGTACAAAAATGTAAATTTGAGACTAACGAAGATAGTCATGCATCCTTCATTTTGCTATTACTGTAAATAAGGAAAACTTTTCAAATAGTTGCTGAACAGGATAACAAATGATATAACTAATTCTTCCCTCAACAATTAGCCAGATTAAAACATGCATAATACTAAAATGAACTTTGATTATACCCCTGTAACAGAGATGGTAAAAGTACACGGAACTATTCTCGCCTAATGTCTAAATGGAAATAATATGGCGTGTATTTTCTTATCACATGGAATACTGGAACTCTGGTGAAGAGTTGTCTCAATAGCAATCATACCTCATCATCATATTTCTAAAACACATCCTTAAAATACAAAACAACAGATCATCTCCAAATTAAATTCTGAATCTTATTTCTCTACTCTCAATGAAGTCGCAGAATCCACTTGTCTACTTCCTACCATTGCTTTCTAGTGCATTGAACCAATAACACTTTCAGGGACGGGAAAGAACTCCTATAAAAAATAACGAGCCCTGCTTTCAGAAGGGGACATAACCTGTACACTTACCTGTTGCTTTGGTCTTGTCGGGAGGTGACAGGAACATCCATTGCCTTTCTGGTGGGGCTGTGCTATTGACTAAAATAGAAAAACACCAAATAAATTGGTTTATAATTTTATTTTATTACAATTAAGGTAAATATCATTATGCACCTTAAAATCATTAGAAGAAGCAACAAAGAGATGGATTCTGAAGTATAAACTTGAAAGCATATTTAAAGTGTTATCAGAAGTCTTTTTTACCCTCTAAAAACTAGGTGAATGATATTGTCATTCTGACATTTGATCTCTTTGCACTAGGAAACCATGTGACAATGAATTAAATTATAATTTTTTAATAAATGAATGATTCTTTACAAGTGATGTATTTGCTTTTGATCAGCCAACTGGATAAAGGAGGGAGAGTTGAAATACACAAGACTCACTTAAACCTCATATTTCTGATTTTTACAATCTAAAATTTGGAAAACCATTTAAGAATTTAATCTTTTGGCTACACTGTGACTTGAAGATGACAGATGACAGAATAAAGGAGCCATTTCTTTGCTTTGGGTTTTGTTAATTTGTGCAAAATTTAAAGCACTATTAAACCGGCCTGGATGTCACTATTTAAGTTTTCTTTGACGAGGCAAACTTGATTCAAGACTGCAGTTGTCACAATCATTTTTTTTATAAACTTGGTCAAAGAAAAAACTGCAAAATGTGATAAACTCTGCCAAATTTTAAGAAAAATAGAATGTGATTCTATTCCATTCAAGTCCTCAAAGTTTTCTGGAAGTTGTAACTGTAAAAAAATCCATCCCAAACTTTGACCAAGAAAACTTTGATAGTGACAATTGGGATTAGAACTTTTACATTACACATCATTTCTTTTCAAAGTTGATTCAGTTAACTGTATGTTTCTAAACAGTTTACTGAAAGTAAATATAAGTATTGTACTTATTGTAACAGCCTGTTGTAACCGGAACAACAAGACGTTTTTTTCTTTCTCTTTTGGGGACAACAAAGTTGCATATGACAAGCGAAAACCCATTAAAAAAATAAACACAGATTACAACCACAGAAAGACATGCTGGTATTAGCCTATCAATTCCATAGACAGTTCCCGTATTTTTATAGATGCTTTGTCCAAATCAAATCATACCAGTAAAATAAAGCATTGATTTTTGGGTAAAACATATGAAAATTGAAATGTCTCAAGGCTGAGTGACCTAATTCTGTAGTCAACCAATCAATACATCCCATCTTAATGTGAATACTTAAGGTGTACTAACCACAGCAGTTAATACTGTATTGTTCTGTAACAAATCATTAGAATTTAATTACCATTATTGTTCAGTATCAGATCGACCTATTTCATATATATATTATACATGGCATGTGATGTATGATAAAAGATTTAAATTAAGTAAGGTTTTATGTCCTGAAATGTCTTTGATGGTTTATAAGATATATAATTTTGTTTTAATTTGCATTTAACAATTATTTTCACTATCATCTTCAGGGAGATCATAGGAACAATATATACAATCAAGTTTATTAATTCTAATCATTCAACATTTTACAACGCAGCTGTACAAGACAATGTTCCTCCAGGCAGACATCAAATTCAAAGTAACAGAAAAATACGGTTAAGCTTTCATCTTTGATTAAACAATAACACATCCAAGCAAAATTTTACCTAAGCTTATATCATAACTGTAGTAATCCATAACCAGTTAATGAAAATGCATTGTTAATGTTTCTCAGTAACCACATTAGCTTGAAGGTCGTAACATGTTTAGTATTGACACAAAATAGTAACAATGTCCTAAGAATTCAATGAAACATAGTACAATAACAGGAACAATATTTGACAGTGACATTTGTACAACCAACCAGACCTAAACCACCATCATCAGGCATAAATGAGGTCATATAAGTTTTGGAGCACTGTTTTCGTACTCACTCAGAATTACACTAATCAAAATACCAGATTTTTAGGACTAAGCGCCAAGACTCCAAATAAAGTTCATGGAAAACAAACTAAATGCATATCAAAAACACCCAATAGTCAACAAACTATCCAGAGGACTTGAACTGAACTAATTGCCTGTTTGCATATGCATAAAATATTGTGGGGTTTAGTATGAACAGTCCCCCTTTCCAATCCTTATGTATTTAGACCATATGAAAAAGTCATCAAGCATTAAAACAAAATCGAAAATGTTATGATAAAGGCTATAAGTGATTTAGCCCATAACTATACAACTGCCCCAAATATGAACCCAGGCCTTATATACGGCCTCTGAAGATATAACACTATTTTGTTTGTAAACACTTGTATTTAACTCAGTTATAATCCTTCAAGGTAAACTACTACTGTTTATACATTATGGATTTTTGCATAATAATTTTTACTTCAACTTAACTGTCACAAAGAAAAGTAATTACATATATAAAATTATGCAATTTTTCTAAAATGAATAGAATGTTAAAAATCAATAATCCATTAAAACAATTAAAGCTTTGCCTAATAATTCATATCTTCTTATTATTAAAAACTTTTCAGTTAAGTTATATTTGATTTTTGTAGCAATGAGTTATATAATAATTGATAATGCAGATTCAATTTTTTTTCTATTATTATGCCATAAGGAACTTTCAGAAATTTGATTCTAAAGTATCTACAGATTTTCATGGTCCCTTGCATTTGACCCACTTGGTTGACCTATTAATGGACCAAAACTTTGAAAATTGGTGTATTGAAAATGTTAGACAGGAGTTGGTCTCTCCAAAAAAATCACGACTAAGATTGATCGTAAGTAAACTAAATTGTTCATGACTTCAGATCAATCTTAGTCATAAGTTTTTTTTGTGAATTCGACACAAGATCTTCAGAATAACTGGTTCTTACTTTTATGTCATCACTGACTTACAAAATTTCAATCAGTTGACTTCCCATGTTAGATCAGAAATAGTATAGCATAAAATGTTCATTTGAGAGGAACAATTTATGCATTTTACCAGTTGAGACTCAAGGACTTTCTCGTAAAGTCAATATTTTGTTAGTTCAGAAGACAATGACCTGAGAAATATCAGATCAGATGAGTACATTTTACACAAGATACATTGCATGCACTGCTGTTGAGGAATTGCCTACAGAACCCTTTAATTATTATATTCAGAACAGAGTTTTGGAAAGTATTTGTGATATTTTTCCTGAAAAATTAATAAGTCTTTCTGCTGTTCGCTCCTTAACCTTCAGCTGAGTGTTTTTAGTTTGACAAACATAGAAAAATTTCTTCAACTTAGCCATTTTGTTCTCCAGTTGCCAAAAGTTTACAGACAGACTGTTACAAATAAATGCATCATTTTCTCTAGTGTATTTTAAAATATCTCTTTAGGATTTTTGGCAACTTTATATGGAGAAATGACAAAACTGAGTGATACCTATGACATTACGTACTTATCCAAATTGTACCATATGACACAGTCTGCAAAGGTTTCCTATCTATTACACACACTTTTTGTTGGGTAAAGACATGAGAACCCTGACACCCATCTAAACTTAATCTCAAATTGATCTATAATATTACATCTTTGGCCTATTGCTATCTTCAAATTTAAATCATCTGTATTACCTAGGTATACCTATATAAACATTATCCTTCAACCTTTGTCTGACATCTTATATCAATAAATCTACATTCTATCCACATTCATATCACCAAACAATCCCTCCTTGTTATTCAATGGTTCAATGATAACTGTTCACAAAGAAAGCACTTATTTCTTCATCATTAAATTCATTTTGGCCTTATAAAAACAGAATAGTTTTATTTAACATTCTAATGTTTATTTGGACTCAGTTGACCAACGTTTCTCCCTTGGGACATTTGACTATTTCCTGTCTGATGGCCAACAACCATATATAAAAGAAATAGTTGAAATTGTTCATTGTTATCATGAACACACCTTGGTACACAAGTTCAATGATATCATTTAAAAGATATTTAATTGTATAAAAGCACACTTTTCTTTGACAACATCCCCACAAAAAATATGGGTGATCTATCTTTATAAAGTTTGCCTAATTCCCATTCAATGATCAATTTAATGTCACTAAGAATGGGCCAAAAGGTGGCCATTTTCAAATTACAGGACTACTAAGTTTCATTATGGACCATTCCTTACAACATCACAGGTTTACAGTCAAATACTCAGGCGATGGTACACTATATTTGTATATCATGATGATGAAGACAAAATATCATTATATTTATAATTGTTTGCCCTTTGTGGATATACTACAAGTTGAGGAACTAACTTAAAGGACCTCTGAGTGGCAGATCCAGGGAGGAGGGTGTCCAGGGGTTATTTGGATGATCAACGCTTTTGAATAGAGACATGGTTGGAACCCCCTTTCAAAAATGTCTGGATCCGGCCCTGGTTCTTTAGATATTTATTTTGTTGTTGAGTGTGGACCAGTAAGTAATGACCACATCAGCGCAGAGTTGCAGTTTCCTGCAGCTAGATAATACTCCTACATCATAACACAGCCCACATAATACTTCCTTCCATTATAGCTTTCTTACCATCGTACTTCCTTTCACAATAAGGAAATCTTAAAGCATTTTATAACCATAAGTGGCTCTTAAGTATGTCCTTTTTAAACGATTCATTTTAAATACTGAGGTTGCCTTTGAATTGATTTATAAGGATAAAAACTTCCTTAATTCTATGAAGAATACTGTTTTACAAAATACATCATTCAACCATTTTCCAACTGATATAATGCACAGCATTTTCAAACTTTTATCCTACAGGTTGGAACCTGCATGTTTTTTTGTTCATATCTTATAAAATTCAATAAATCCATTTCTGAAGATCTTTTCAAAAATCTATAATTCATAAGGTTTCAATGCATGATAGAAATTTCATCCTTTGAGAAATTATCAATTATGCAAAGCAAGAGACATAAAACATTTTATCATGTCTGGACACACATTATTTATGTTCTTTGACACAGCCTATATTTTACTTCTACCTTCACAGTTTAAACCTGAATTGTCATTTTCTGTATGGAGTTAATATAGGTGTTGTGAGGTCTGCAACCTTGGCAATTGAGGAGGACCTTTTAAATGTATTATAAGTTTGTTGACATTAATCTATCATGGAACCTATTAATGCAAGGTTACTTTGGAAGACTTTTACCAAAAAAAAATTAAACTGACACCTTGCTATACAAAAAGCAGAAAGTTACTAGTGTTACAATTCAATGGCACTTGGCAAATAAGAACGAAAATTGGGATAATTAAATGCAACATGAAAAATTCCATTTCATGACAATGACATTAACCTTTATCCAGCAACTTAACATAGAGCATGACAACATTAGTTTTACATGTTATTTTAGGACCAAACATTCAAATATAAAAGAAAAATGTTTACTTGGAAAGCAGAGGACCCCTAGTAAATGTGGGAGTCAATGTAAAACATGGAAAGCAGAGGACCCCTAGTAAATGTGGGAGTCAATGTAAAACTAATGATGTTACATGGAAAGCAGAGGACCCCTAGTAAATGTGGGAGTCAATGTAAAACTAATGGTCTACCTGGAAAGCAGAGGACCCCTAGTAAATGTGGGAGTCAATGTAAAACATGGAAAGCAGAGGACCCCTAGTAAATGTGGGAGTCAATGTAAAACTAATGGTCTACCTGGAAAGCAGAGGACCCCTAGTAAATGTGGGAGTCAATGTTAAACTAATGGTCTACCTGGAAAGCAGAGGACCCCTAGTAAATGTGGGAGTCAATGCAAAACTAATGGTCTACCTGGAAAGCAGAGGACCCCTAGTAAATGTGGGAGTCAATGTAAAACAAATGGTGTTACATGGAAAGCAGAGAGGACCCCTAGTAAATGTGGGAGTCAATGTAAAACTAATGATGTTATGCTTTCTTTGTTTCTATTTTTTGGCATTTATAAAATTGCTCCCAAGGTTTGATTGCTCTTATTAAAACAACAATTTTGTAAATTTATCATTTATAAAGGGCATAACACAAAAAACAGCCACCCATTTTCAAACTTGATCTGTGTTTGGTGGCACATGTTTTAAAAAGCATTTTCCATAAGTTTTAAAAGATTAGGTAAAGGCTAAGTAAAGGTGCAAAAACAGAAAAATCAGCAATTTCTCCATTAAAAAAGAGACATAACTTGAGAATGCTAAATTGATGCCATCAAAATTTGAACTTGATTTGTGTTTAGTGATAACTAAGCATTGTGTATAAAAATTCATAAAATATGGTTTAGGCAAACTATCGTTGGAGAACAGATATTGGTCTGTACCTACATAGACCAACATGGGTAAACCTTAGGTACCCTACACCTAGTAACAGGGGCATAAAACAAACTACCCTATCCTTTTAAATATGTTTTTTCAATACACATAAACAAGGCACAAGTTTATTTGGTTTCAATGACCTTGACTAATTTTTCAAATAATTTCTACTTCAAAAGATTTTGAACTATAACCATATATTTATTGAACTCAATTATAAATGTTGACACCAAATTTAATGTTTGTTTAAAAGAAATTAACTTTAAAAGTTAAATAAAAGACCAATGAGCCATGCACAGAACATTTCTATCACATGATAATGGTTCACATACATCTAGGTTACCTTACTTGTGATCAAATTATTTCCTGTTAATGCAAACTATGATTACTTAGAATTATCTATTTCCTCCAAGTTCAAACAAAGATTTTATCATGTTTTTTCAGAGAAAGATTTCAACAACCTAGTTACTAAAAATTCCAGTTTTGTCTTCACTCATGTAAAAACTTGTTTTTTAACTTACATTTTCTTGCACGTAATGTGATTAAATAAATTATTGGATACATTCTAACGAACCCTCATTAGTAGGATTAATCAACAGTGTAATGGTAACTGCCCCAAAACAAACTACCCATATCATTAAAGTGATGAAAACCTTTATGTTTAGGAAAGACAATTAAACCTGACAACAGCTTTACTAATTGATCATGGCAGAATCATGTAGGCATGAACCAAACTAAAAGTATACAACTATTATCTGTCTGCTTATTGACAGAAGTAATCATCACAGCACATGCTAGTGATATTGTTTTCTATTTATAGGATTTATGAATACTTCAAGATATTTCAGACCTAAGAACACCAGTTAACACATTTGAAAATTAGTTTTTCCTCCCCCACAGAAAATGCAATTTGTTCTGCAATACATAATAATCTTTTTATTCTCAATTTTCTTTATCCCAAAGTTGACTTAGAAATATTCTGCCAACTGTGTAGTAAAAACCCTTGCCAAAGGGACAGGTCTGTTTGGTTGTGCAGAATCTATAGATTTGCAGCTACGTCAAGTCAGAACGGGGATGTAAAATCTGATGCCTTGTGCAGGAGTCTCGATAGTGCCAGGCTCTCTGCATTTAAGAACCCTTGAAACAACTCTTTGAGGGGGTTCGTGGGTGTCTTGTTGCAAGGCTAAATTTATGTCCCTAACCAATTCACCCTTATTTTCCAGTGTCAGTGGCCTTCATCCTGGTCGAACCCTTGTTGTAAGATATACATATTGTATGATTGTCAATTGTTGTTGTCCTGAATATGTATGAAATATTTGCCAATGGACATGGTGCAACCAACAACCAATCAAATCAATGTTCTATACCTCAAAAATTCATACTAAAAGTATTTACTACTTCAAGAACTCGCGACAGATCTTTGCCAACTCCTTCAGTCTAGATAGACATGATAGATATAGGTATCTATTTATAATACAAACCAAAAATAAAGCTAATGACAAAGTCGATATACTACTATTTCCATATTAATACATTGATCTATAATAAGATAGATACATTAATGTGTAGTTTATCACACCTGTTGCTTAACTGAAACTGAGAATAAACTGAAAAACATGGTGCCATTAAATCACGTGAGAGAACAGTTTGTCAATAATGATGTGGCATTTAACTCGTGAATATTACTTAATTATGATTCATACATGTCACAAAAAAACTTGTATTTTTAGTTTTAACTATAAATACAAATCTTTCTTCTATTTTTTAGGCCAAAGTTTGGTGACCTCTTTCCTTAAACAACTAAGAAATCACGTCAATTTTTTTTAATTTGTGAATTTTTTCAACCGAAAAAACATGTCAAGCAGCATAATAAATATTTACAGACATTCAGGCCCAAAACTGTTCAAAAAAACATTTGAGTATGTTTAATGTACCATCAGTTACTAACAGGCCTTTTTTACTACATATTTCCAACAATGATACCAATGACTAGTATTACTTGAATTAATCAAAGACGATCATTTCCTTCTATTCTTTCTTTTTTTTTTTATGAAAGACTTCCTCACTATAACATTAATTTGTTCTTATCAATACCTTATTATATTATGTAGGTCAAAAATAGGTGGAATATTATTATACAGAAAAAAATTTACAGGATAAAAGTCAATATAATCTCTAAATCATTTGTTATGAGTCTAAACATAACCACATATCAGATGACCGTTTTCAAGCGTTTTCAAGCGTTATAAATATTCATAGTTTTATGAATTATTCATTTATATTTAAAAACTCAGACAAGTTCAGACCTCTGTATGTAGACTTTTGAAGTACTTAAAATTTTAATAATTCAAAAGTTTCTCTACACAACCTTTATTTTTTTAATTAATACTTCCTAATCATGCTAAGAACAGGATTGTATATACTTAATACTGAAGGCCAGTCAGTGCACGAATGCACATGCAAGTTCATTTTTATATGGTATGTAAATTAGTGAAGTGGAAGTGGTTTCAACCCTCAAAAATCAAGTACATCATTTCAATTAAGTATTGCAAAAAATGGCACCTATCCCTTCCTTTGGTGATTAAATTAAAAAGGTGACATCATATTGAATGAAACATTGAACCTACTGACATATGATAGTAAATCCATCACTTTGTATCATGGCATAACAGAAAACAGTAAACAAGAAAACAAATTTTTCCATCAATTATAAACAGATAGTCCCTCGTGATTTGTTTATAAAGTACAGCTGTATATAATGTACATCTTATATAAACTCATTTGTAACAACTTTTGAATAAATGTGTTTTTCAATAAAAACAAGCCTACATATATCCCCTAAAGTACTAATATCATACCCGTAGCCAGGGGGGGTTCGTTCGAACCCCCCCTTGAAATCAAATAAGCACTGTTAAAGTCATTGTTTTGTTCAAATTGTGACTGTTAAAGTTGAGTTCATGAGTCCAACGAACCCCCCCTTGGAAATTTCTGGCTACGGGGCTGAATATTCATTGTAACCTAACATATATTTCATATCCTTCCTCCATTTTTATCGTAAAAATTTAAGGACTTTTAGCTGCTTGTTTTAACCATGCTATTTTAAGATTAGCAGACATGTAGTGTAAATAGTTTAGTCTACATGGTCTAAGGTACATTTCTATAAAATGAACAGTTGTTTAGTGTAACTGGGCCAAGATCTTAAGTTAACTGTAAATTCTTCAAGGTAAAGACAATCTTATCAATTTTGGAAACCAAAACCACGGAAGGTATTGTTGACTTTTGGACCCTAGAATGGAATGATTCAATGCCCAAAAACAGCTCAAGGTGACAAATACCAAGTGACCCAGTCAAAATGAAAAGCCATCATTAGCGTCATTTCAAAATTAGTAACATTTAATCAGCATGCCAAATTACATGAAAAACAAACGTACAAATTTGTCCACATGTCAACATATTTGATTAAGGTATCATTGGTAACCTAAAGGCATAGTCCAATAAGATGACGTAATCCAAGATATCAGGGACAACCTAAGGTCACATTACACAGTTCATAGTACTATATATACACGTGTAATTTATAAATGTTTATGTATGACACATAATTACAACTATGATGTTTTTTGATGTTTAACTTTTGTGAAATTCATAAATACAAAATTTTAAAGATCAACCCCTTTTTTTAAACAAATTTGTCAATTTTTCAATTGAATTTCAAAAAAAGAGAAAGACAATTTAAAAAGAACAAAATTTTCTGTACTTGACAATTGATCCTAATTTTCTTCTACATATAATGTTATACATTAAGTCATATCATAGGTTATCAAGGTTGAAAATGGCATTTTAATATACTCTTGAGACAACTGTCAAAGTTGTTGGATTTTTTATGTTAGGTATATTGACAAAGTAGTAAATTCATAAAATTCATACCATTAAAAATTTGGATCTATACTTTAAAATAGCACCATTAAACATGTTAAACCGTAAAAATTTCATACAGAAAATTATTTACTTTCCATTAATTGTGTATTTCTACTTAAAAACGTTTCAGCTAAAATCCATGAGTTCTCCAATGATCTATTAGAAATCTTTGTTTCCAAGACAAAGAACATTTTCAAAACAAATGGACTGATGTTTTTACAAATTGCTGATTAATTTCAAAGTTTGCATAAAGCTGAATCAAACAATAGGTTCCATATATGCCACGACCGGGTTTAGAAGATAATCAATACTACATACTCCAAATCCATCTCAGTTGAACAATGCAATAATACCATATACAACCAGAACCAATCACCCAAACTAAGATCAATGCTTAATTACAGTAAAAGGCAAGAGAAAATATTTACTCTCATATGAAGTAGTATTAATTAAAGTATAAATATTTGTTTAACCAACAAATACTGCAATAAGCCTATAATTTATGATATTTGTTCAATTTATATTGGATTCATAAGTGCTCAATTTCTGGTACAAAGCTGTGAAAGTGTACATAGTGATATTGTCTATTATTTCAGTCTAATTTTTAATCTATGAATAATTCAGTCAATAAAAGATAAATGGTAAGAATTGGATAATGGGTATTTACTATTATAGGTAATTTCTTCCTTTCTCAGGAGCACTCACTATACATGTAAGAAAAGGTAGACTAAAAAGTCCAAAATAAATAAAACCTTTGCAAAGCCCTGAACATGTGTACAGCAATTGGTTTTTCAACCCCTCTGTTTTCTGTTATTATTCCTGTAGTTAACAAAGGAAAAACAGATATACAGATACTTACATGAACTAAGTTCTTCTGGTGGAATCATCAAAGTTTTAGGAATGGTGCTGGTATCAGTAGCCATGTAGAGCGGTGATGATAGGTTGTACATGGGTGGGTACATGTATGGCCAGTACCAGTATGGCGACATGGCCATGTAGGACATCGTTGTGCTTGAATACGACATTAATGGATATGTAGATTGAGAATTTGCATAGGAAAAATCGTTGGTTTGGTTACCAAATGGATAGTTATGATTGTAATAGACAGTAAAAGTAACATCAGTGTCTGTGAGATCTATGAAAACACTGTCTGGATACAAGTAGGTACCAGACTTGTTTTCTTTCTTAGCAATGTCAATATCAAGAAGTTGTTTCTTGGTTTGTGCATTCTTGTCTTTTGATAAAATGTTATCATTTGGTGGATTTCGCTTGCGAGAGAGGGCACTATAGGTGGAGTTGCCTTGGAATTCCGGAGTACTAGTATTTGAAGAAGTGATTTCGGCACTGCATTCAGCCTGTTCCTGTACATCTTGTGAAATCTCTGATGTCTCAACTTGATGAATCTCCTTAGACTTTGGGTCTTCCTCTAATGTATTACAATAGTACTGTAGCTGGTAGAGATCAGACTGACATTGTGGACAGTCTGCAGGGGGACAATCGTAACGTATCAACGGACAACCTGTTGTATATCTAGCCAGCTGTTCAAGCTCATCTTTTGTAAATTCTGATTCTGTAGTTTCCTGATGAGTACTTGACAAATCAGAGTCAGACTGGATTTCAGAACTAGATACAACAGAGCCATTGTCACTCTCCGATTCCTCAGTAATTGAACTTTTCTCACTTGAATTCAAATCATTGCATATCACGTCAACATTGTCACATTCACCAATACTACGAGGCTTATCATTACTCTCTGGCAATATATACGAATTATTCAACACATAATTCGCAACAAATTTTGAATAGGATTTTTTGGAATTTTTACTTAAATTCGTAGTAGCACTATAAGTGTCTTTCTGATGAGATTTTTCTAAGACTGAGATCAAGGCACTAAGATTTTTAACGTCTTTCTTTGTTTTAATTTCTTTGGGACTAATTATTTCTTCTTGAGCATCACTCTCTGAACTTTTACTGTCAGTATCAGTTGTGTCTTTCTTAGCCCTGAGCAAAGTGTCAGCAAGAGATCGCTGTTTTCTGTTCAGAGCAGCTTTCAAAGTGTCTTTCAAAGGAATAACAATTGGTGTATTTGATTTGTTAAATTTTTCTCTCTTCTTTGGCTTTTGTCTCCATCTATTGTTCCCTTTAGAACGTTCTTTTAAACATCTCTTACAGGAAGAAACTGTTGTAGTATATGAAGGATAAAAATGTTTTAAATCAAAACTTACAGCGTTAGATATGCTAACTACTTCTCTTTTTGCTCCGATGGATTGAACGACTACTTCTTCCTCCATTGTTCACTAAATTAAATTATGCGTCTTTGATATTAACGAGAAAACAAAATGTGTCACGAGCACACCTGAAACAATAGGAAGTGTGGTATTACATAAAAACCACCAATGTGTCCTTCATACGATAAATATAATCCTTCATAAGAAAACAATCTTATTGTTGTAAGTGTGTATAAACAACAACTTATCACGTCAATAATATTAAAATGTCCACCACACCTAATAGACTACTATCTGTGATGCTCCCACATTGGTGTATGATCATGAATGAAATGATTTGATTCTACCTTTTGATTCAAGAGGTATTCACACAGTGATCTGTTCACCTGGTCTTCCTTGAGCACATGTTGTAAGTGTGCAAGCTTGACTTCCTGTCCTTTGTCCTGTGTCCAAACAAAGAATCTTAGATGTAGTCCATTGAATTGACCTCACACTTCTAATCATCTATTTTACTACCTGCAGGTAAAATAGTTGTTCAATAATAAAATTAACTTCACTCCTTTCCCTCTAGGCAAAAATTAACAAGTGAACCATGCTGTGTCTAATGACAAGTCTGTAGGATTGTGTAAAGTAATCTAGACTTTAAAACATATTGATGACAAAGACTGCTTGGGACTTAACTTTATACATAAAGCTAAACCAAACCTATTCAAAGTTAGTCAAGGATAAAAATATAAAGTTCATAGTGTGTATTTAATATTAAGGTTAAATATTAATACAAGAATAGACATGTGATTAAAATCACCGCTTCTTTATAAAAGGATTTTTTTTAAATAGTATAAAATAAGCTAAAATGTCTGAGAGCTTACCGGTACAGTAGTAAAAGAGTTGTAGTAAAATTTATCTTATCTCAATAGGTCAAAATAGTACTGACAAGTTTTGTGAATGAACTTAGAAGTGAAATCTCACTGTTTAAACAAGCCCACCTTATTTTCTTATCTAGGAAATATGCTAAGTATTAACACCTCCTCAAAATACTCACTCAGTAACGATCTTGCATCCAAGAATTTACTATAGTGATAATTCTCCTTCGTTTTGACGATTTATTCCTGATTTGAGGTGTTAACAATAAAATGGTCATCAGTAAACAATTACACAGTAATGAAACATGTCCTGACAATAATTGACAATTTCCTTGACATTTAGGACAGCCTTTATGGACTCTTGTCTTTCTTAAAAAATATCTTCTCTACGAAACAATCAATAACAACGGAAGAAATCCACGAAATATTTACATCTTTTCTTTTTGCCGAGCTGAAGTATATTGAAGAAATCTATGATGACATTCTCCCACCGATTTATTTATGTTGATACACTCATTAAGATATGTTGTTGTATATATATACCTGAGCTATAGATCAATATTCTCTCTCTAACCCTCAGGTAGGATTTGAATGCACACTAATATCCTCATGTTTTTATAGATGGCACTGGACTCTAATCCTAGAAGCTGTCAAACAAGGAATCCACCTGAACTTCTTGACATCATCGATGTTAATAAGGCATCAGTAGTCATGTGACTTCTCAATGAATATTATTGAACTGTAATACTGTTTGATAGACAGGCAGTGAGCCTACTACACACACACAGAGTATCAAGGCTAATTATCTTATCTATACTGCACAATTTATCAATCATTATGTAACAAACAAGTTATGGATTCACAGGTCATAAATGGACATATCAAATAGGATTGTTTTCCACAACAAATGTTGTTCTCATGCTCTACTATGTTACATTGTGTATCTCACTATATCCGTAATATTATGCAAACGTATGTAATATTGCAAAAAAATTAATGAATACTGTCTTTACCAGAATATAAGATAACCTTCAGAAGGACAATACTCCTGATTATGTGACCATAAACCTTATCTTAAATATAGTACCAAATAACTAAATACAATATCATACTATTTCAATACTAATTTTAAGGTTCAATATTTAATTGTTTTTCTAAATGTTAGACATCAAGTAAAAATAATTACAGCTCTGAGGAAATATTTGATACTAATGGATTTTCCCCCCTAAAAAAGTCAAAGGAGGAAATAGGGTTAGGGCAATATTGGTTTTTTAGTATCACATAATTTTTTAGGAATATATCATAGTTGTCAATGTGTGTATTATAGAAATATTATTTGAGTTCTCATGTACTTTTTTTTTCTGTTTTGACCCATATCATATTCTTTATCATTTAGACCCATAAATGACACATATATATGTTATCATCCTCAAAAGAAATTTACATAAAATGGCCAATTAAATGATGAATAATAATAACACATATTATAATTCTTTCAGAATCTACTTTATATATATTTTATAATCATTAACGTTTCTTTTTCCATGTGTTTCAATAAATAATCTGGCTTTGTATACAGGTTCTGTCTGTAGTATATAATGTTCACCTGAAATGACCTCCTAAATGACATGTATGATTAATGTGAACATTTCCAAGATACACATGCTATTTATATTAATAGCTAGACATTTTATCTTGGCAAAGATTTACTTCAATATCTATGAAATATTGACCTCTACAAGATTAACAGACTTAGTGTCTTATAGTCAGGAAGTCAATGGCTCAAGTTATAATGGCCCAATGAAAAGTTTGGATTAAAAAAAACTCCTATATATTGCAATTACAGAAATATGATAATTATAGATTATCGTTGGTTATCTCAACGAGATTGATTTTCTCGCTTGAGCCGGTCACGACAAAAGCGAGAAAAGTAATTGAGTTGAGATGACCAATGATAATCTGTTTATCGCTATTTTACCTATGACGACGTTGTCAATTTCATGTCAATTTCATCAGCAACGCCACATGGCTCCTTAGTTTCTAGCGATAATTGCCCATCTCAAGCCAGTAGCATGATATGAAAAATTATCACAAAAAAAGATCAAAGGAAAAATGCACAAAATAGCGATAATGTATCAAATCACATTCAACGAGACTTAAAGTTCCGGCAGTCCTGGGACTATCTGTTCTCAAACACAACCTTACAAGACAAAGGGGAATAACCCAATTTTGAATATAAACTTATATTTTCTTTACCTTATATGACTCTAATGAACCCAAAATTAACAAGCTTTAGCCATATCATAACTCTAATATAATTTCAAAGTTATTATGAATGAACTTGTCAAATCACAGACAAATATACATTAATGTATGCATGTTTAACATATCTTTTATTACAATTTTGTCAGCATAAGTATTAGATTATAGTATATAGCTCTTGTAAATTTGTATTTAAAAATCAAAAAATCAAAATTAAACAGTTTGCACCTCATGCTTTTCTTGATCTGATCAAAGTGTTTGTAAAAATAGACAAGTAGGTGTAAGAATAACGTGAGATCATTACATCCACTTAAAAAAGTTACATTATATCTTTTATGCCTTCAGGAAATGAATAGTTTAAAATTTGGATTACCATGTAAATTTGTGATCTCTTGTTAGATAGAGTTATATAGAAATTACTGCAGGGATCGAATACTAATGATAAAGAATTTGTGATAAATGTAATTTTTAGATAAGACAAAATCAGCAAGTTGTTACATCACTCTTATACACCCACAACATTCTTTTATTTAATCAACAACACACCAAAAAATCATCATCAAATATCTTTGATGCATTTTTACGTCATCAGTTGGCACGTGCCTTTTAACATACGCAACTCCCAATCATGAAAATGCTAAATATACCGCATGAATGAAAAAGTGCACTGATTTTCTCACACGTTTTTTGGGGTATTTTAATCTCTTAGAAAATATGATTTGTTTGAACTCTTGATTACGCTGCAAAATCTTAAAAAACATTTCCGTCTGGAATGATAGCTATAGGATTGTTTGCCATGCCTTTAAAGTGTGTGCTTTTTATCAGGGCCCCTGCTTGGCAAACATACAAATATACAAATGTAGTAAATGATTAACATTCTTTATAAACCACAAATATGCAATGGTTAATTACTTTGGTTTATACATTTTTACCAAAAAGATTTTTTCATCAACATGAAACCACAAGTGTATCAGTTTACTACAAGTATTCTCATTATTGTAAAGTCAAGAATAATTGAAGCATTGTGATAAATATCATGATATGCAGAAACATTTGAGGTATCCCTCCTTTTTCTTTTCTAGAAGCAATTGAATTTCAATATAAGATAAGATAAGATAAGATAAGATAAGAATTTTATTAATCTACTCAAGAACCCATAAAGGGCATCATTTTACAATGTTTTACAACACAATGATTGGAAAAAGCAAAACAGAAAACTAATACCAATATATATATATATAGAAATAGATACATGATTTAGATGTAGTGTGAGAAACACTCTTAAATGACCCCCAATTTATCCCAAGATACAAATTATTTTAGAAATATACTGTTGTGTTTGTGCTTGACATTCAAATCTAATGAACTATCACTTGCAGACAGGCAATGTAACACACTCTCTGGTGGGTGCTTATAATAATACGTATCATCATTATGCAACAGTTCTGTCAAAAGTCCTGAACAAAGAAAAATTTTCCAGGACAGATGGACACAAAATGATTCTCATATACACCCTATAACTTTATAGTTTACGGTTCATAAAATAAATTAAATATAAGACTGACAGAAGTTCTAATATCAGTAGTATTAAAATTAGGGGTTTAGTGACTAACTGATAAACTACAGTAATTCTTTGTGCATATGTTTCATTTTTTCTTCATGCTTAGGACCACATATAATACATAGAAATTATGACCATTACTAATTTACACATGTGATCAATGATAATACTCCAATTGTTACATATCTACTCAATTTTACAATGAATAACTTGTTTCATAGCTGGTGTCTAAACCACAATATTATTGATAATTAGCAAAATTTCTCAATTAAAATGCACCGAAGAGTGAAAGTCATCAAGTATGGAGATTGAAATTGATTAAAATGTGTAGTACTAATAAAATATGACATTCTGAGGTATCAGAGTACATTTATATTGGCCCACATTTCTTTAGAACAAAGAAATGACAGTTTACCACTGTCATCAATTTTTAATTTTTTTTAAATATTATACAATTACATATATATTACATTTCATATTTTTCTACAGGCAGTCTGAAGAACTTTTTATATTGATTTACTTTAAACTAAAGACAAGCAGGCTGTTCCACATAAAAGTTCATTGCAATGGCACACATTTAACTCATTTCCATATTATTCTACTTTCAAATTTCAAACATATCAATGCTGTAATATTTCTGGATTTACCAATCTTTCATTTTAAAAGTAACAAGATTGCACACACTCTCGCCTTCTTTACTAATCATTGATATTATGTTGATAGTCCTAAGTATAAAGCTTAATTACAACTGTCACATAAACTTAACATTAACCAAGATAGCTAAACAAAGACCAATGAACCATGAAAATGAGGTCAAGGTCAGATGAACCATGCAAGGCAGACATGTACAGCTAACAAAGCTTCCATACAACAAATATAGTTGACCTACTATTTATAGTTTAAGAAAAATAGACCAAACACAAAAACTTAACACTGTGCAATGAACCCTGCAATTGAGGTCGTGGTCAAATAAAACCTGCAGGACTGACATATAGATCATAATATATATCCATACACCAAATATAGTTGACCTTTGGCAATGTTTGGCATATAATATTAGATAAAAAGACCAAAACTTAAAAACTTAACTATGACCACTGAACCATGCAAATGAGGTCAAGGTCAGATGACATCTGTCCGCTAGACATGTACACCTTACAATCATTCCATACAACAAATTTAGTAGACCTTTTGCATAAAGTATGAGAAAAACAGACCAAAACACAAAAACTTAACTATAACCACTGAACCATGAAATTGAGGTCAAGGTCAGATGACACCTGCCAGTTGGACATGTACACCTTCCAGTCCTTCCATACACCAAATATACTAGCCCTATTGCTTATAGTATCTGAGATATGGACTTGACCACCAAAACTTAACCTTGTTCACTGATCCATGAAATGAGGTCGAGGTCAAGTGAAAACTGTCTGACGGGCATGAGGATCTTGCAAGGTTTTTTTTCAAGTGGTCACTGAACCATGAAAATGAGGTCAAGGACATTGGACATGTGACTGACGGAAACTTCGTAACATGAGGCATCTATATACAAAGTATGAAGCATCCAGGTCTTTCACCTTCTAAAATATTAACCTAACGCCACCGCCGCCGGATCACTATCCCTATGTCGAGCTTTCTGCAACAAAAGTTGCAGGCTCTACAAAAACCTTGGACTATTCAAATCTGTAATGCTTACAGCAGCCCTTGACCTGACAAATTTTTATAAATTTAACTCAATTTTTCTTGTTTTCTTGGAGGCTTCTTAGTATAAATGTATGGTAAATACCACAAACTGTTTCTAACACACAGATCTTTTAAAAGTTAAACAGACAAAGTTCTCACATTACTATAAATGCATGTATTTTTGTGGGAACCAATTTTTCGTGGATTATGGAAAAAAGCATTTTCATGGATATCTGATTTCTTGGGTTGGAAAAGTCTCCATTCAAGCCTTCAGAAAAAAATTATTATGGTGAATACAAGCAAAATACACGAAGATTGGTATAAAATTAATAATAATGAATTCAAACTTTTAGTATGGATTTTTTTCGAAATAATTTGTACAAATTTTTTTCAAGGCACTAATAAAAAAGACACAGCATAGTGTCACCAACATTACAATTATTTATTTGTACTGTAAGTACTCATTTCTCCCTTACTGTTTTTCAATTGAAATTTTCTTTTGTGTTTTTAATGTTTGGCTAAAAATTGTTGTTAATTAAGAACCATTTCCGTTAATACACTTTTTCATATTTCCGACTTTTGACTACAGGAGTCAATATTTTTTTCGACAGGTTATCTTCACTATTGTTGGAACGTCCTGGTACTAATGGCCTCAGCCCTATATATTTCACTAACCCTCGATGGATCTGCAGGCCCGTAGCTAGGAATTTCCTAGGGGGGGTTCGTTGGACTCACAAACTCGACTTTAACAGTCAGAATTCGAACAGAACATTGACTTTAACAGTGCTTATTTGTTTTCAAGGAGGGTTCGTCCGAACCCCCCCAAACCCTCCCTGGCTACGGGTATGATCTGTAAGGGGTCAGTAGCAAACCATATAACTTATACATGTAGTATATAAGTTTTGCCCTCTTCTGATAAAGTACTGATTTTAGTGCATATATAAAAAGTGTTGTGTCATTAGTTTTTGGTGCAGTTAGTTTATAAAGCTGTATCTTATTATCATATACAACTCTTAGTAACAGACATATATCCTTTATGATCACTGGAGATATTTCATTTGTAATACATACTAAGTATATGGTATGCAAATAATCTAATGTATTGCATCATTTCCATTTTTTATCCTGTTGATCTAGGCAAAATATATTGTTCTGTGATCCTTCCAATTTTTTGTTACATTAGATTATTCAGTACTGTGGGGAGCTAAACTGTGGTGCAATCTATGCAGAGAAACATGTTACTGGTTGAAAAGGTGCAGAAATTTTTTTTCTCATAAAAAATACGACAAAAAAAATAAAGGTAAAACTAAAAGACCATCATGTTTTGTATCAGCCATTTATTGTGAAGTCTCTGAAACAGAGCGCAGGCCTTGACATTAAACATGAGATGTTTTATTATGACGGATTCCAAGGTTTCAGCATACAGACTTTAATAAAAGACAGAGAGTGTACGGGTCAGGTCAGCATACAGCCTTTATATTTAGCTATGGAAAACTCCCTATAAGCCAAAATTTACAGAATTGAATAATGGAAAAAATGCTGAACCAGTAGTATAATGCCTTTTGTCTAGACAACATGTGAGAACTCAATTTTCCATAAAAAATATTGTTTTTCTTGTACCATAAACCAAATATTTAGAATGGCTTGTAGACAGATGATTTAGATATAAACACATGGTATTATTAGGGTTTATTAATGCCTTATTGGGAACTTTGTATGTGAAAATCAGGGCTTTTGTTATGTTACATGTAAGTAATTATTAGTTAAACTGAACCTTGAGAAATGCTAAACCAGATGCTCCACAGGGCGCAGCTTTATACGACTGCAAAGGTTGAACCCTGAACGATTGGGGCAAGTATGGACACAACATTCAAGCTGAATTCAGCTCTAAATTTGGATTGTGATTAAATAGTTGACACAGCATAGGTTTCTGACACAGAATAAATGTGGTCTAATGAACATAAAATATTTTTTTTGCCTTTGAGCAATTCACTATGCTGTTGAATATTAATCCTCTCAAAAAAATGTTTGAATAAATTTTCTTTTTATTTATGAAATCTGAAATGAGAAAAATTTAACACCCCCCCCCCCCCCCCCATTTTTTTTCACATCCCCCTTTCCCTTTTTCCAAAACTGATCTCAATTTAAATTTCTAATGGAGTTTGCAACAATAACTACTCATTAAAATACATCATAAAATATTAAAATGTAAAATAAAGTGCTTGTTATCACTGAATGGTAAAGATTGTTTTAATTATCAGTTGGTAGTAAAAGTTAATATACATTGTATATTGTATAAAACAATGATTTAAGTTGATTCAACTACTATTCTGGACAAAGAAAGATAACTCCAATTGAGAAAATTTCTTGCTATTGTACAATATTGTGCAATTAGATATTTGTTGCTATTGCGCAATACTGTGCAATTGAAAATATTTGCTATTGCACAATACTGTGCAATTGAAGATTTCTTCCTATTGCTAAATACTGTGCAATTGAAAATTTCTTGCTATTGCACAATACTTAATATAATAATTTTGGATCCTGATTTGAACCAACTTGAAAACTGGGCCCATAATCAAAAATCTAAGTACATGTTTAGATTCAGCATATCAAAAAAGCCCAAGAATTCAATTTTTGTTAAAATCAAACGTAGATTAATTTTGGACCCTTTGGACTTTAATGTAGACCAATTTGAAAACGGGACCAAAAATTAAGAATCTACATACACAGTTAGATTTGGCATATCAAAGAACCCCAATTATTCAATTTTTGATGAAATTTTGGACCCCGATTTGGACCAATTTGAAAACTTGGCCAATAATCAAAAATCTAAGTACATTTTTAGATTCAGCATATCAAAGAACCCCAAGGATTCAATTTTTGTTAAAATCAAACTAAGTTTAATTTTGGACCCTTTGGACCTTAATGTAGACCAATTTGAAAACGGGACCAAAAAATAAGAATCTACATACACAGTTAGATTCGGCATATCAAAGAACCCCTATTATTCAATTTTTGATTCCTAAACTGTTGGGACCAAAACTCCAAAAAATCAAACCCAACCTTCCTTTTGTGGTCATAAACCTTGTGTTTAAATTTCATAGATTTCTATTTTCTTTTACTAAAGTTATAGTGCGAAAACCAAGAATAATGCGTATTTGGGCCCTTTTTTGGCCCCTTATTCCTAAACTGTCGGAACCAAAACTCCCAAAATCAATCCAAACCTTCCTTTGGTGGTCATAAACCTTGTGTCAAAATTTCATAAATTTCTATTTACTTCAACTAAAGTTATAGTGTGAAAACCAAGAAAATGCTTATTTGGGCCCTTTTTGGCCCCCAATTCCTAAAATGTTGGGACCAAAACTCCCAAAATCAATCCCAATCTTCCTTTAGTGGTCATAAACCTTGTGTTAAAATTTCATAGATTCCTTTTCACTTTTACTAAAGTTAGAGTGCGAAAACTAAAAGTATTCCGACGACGACGACGCCAACGTGATACCAATATATGACCAAAATTTTTTTAATTTTTGCGGTAGTAAAAAAACTTCAATGGGACATATTTTACCTTATTCAACATTTTAACCCCAGCTTTTACTTACAATATTTATAATATTTGTGCTGAAATATTTGTACATATATATATTGGTAACCTAGTGAAAAAAAAAACCAACTGAAATGAATTGCTAGCTTATTCATAAGCTGATCAAGTTATTTCCTAGCGAGCCAGTAAGTACAGTCAGCTGATCAAATTAACCTAATTCACAGAAAACGAAATTTAATTCTGATACATTATCTGCTATGAAAGAATCAATTTACTCACAAATATTTAAATTATCATTGAATGTCATAGTATATAAACTTGGTCAATGCCCTTATTTGTTATTTTTCAATTATTTTTTGGAGTCCAGTTTAGGTTATACAAACAACTGTTGTATATGAATACATATCAACATCAAGATTTAGGGGATTTTCAACTGCTGTTCTCATAAGTCAATTTGATTTTAACAATTTTGGTAATTTCAGCATACTACTCCTTTGAACTATCATAGAGGTCTTTTTACTTGGTTGACCTTCAGACTGTTGAGGTCATTTTACTTGGTTGATCTTTTAACTTGGAAGTAATTTTACTCTGTTGAATCTCAACTTCATTAATGAAAAAAATTAATGTTGTATAATGACATGCTAAAAATTACCGTAGGATACATAACATGTATTGCTGGCAACTTTGGAGTTCACAAGAACTTATTTACCATGTAGTCACCGTAGCTAATTATGAAAACATTGACCTAGTAGTAATATATCATAAAAAAAAACAATTTTTGCCTTCATCAAACAAGATGGTGTATTTTACCGTTAGACATATATAAACATGTTAGTACACTGTACTTGAAACAACTCGTAATTCAGATTAGTAGTCAACAGAAAGGACAACAACACTAATACATCTGTTAGCTCACCAAAACTCCAATTTCTGCTTCTCATTTTCATATTCTGTTCCGTTTCTACTTGTCTTTGAAAGGATATAAGCAATAAATGTACTGTGTTTTCAAATACAAATGCTACAAATTATTTCCTAAATTGATTTTGAATTTGTTCTCCCCTCTTTGTGAAATAATGTTTTATTCTGTGCATATTCAAAAGGCTTGTCCTTTCACAGCATCAATCACTAAAATGTTTTTCCCAATTGTACTTTTTATTCATCTCTACAAATTGCTCAACTGGTAAAGTATTTTAGCTCATTGCCTAAGTGAAAGGTTGTTAGTATGAAGCAAGTGCAAAGTAACAAAATATATTCTTACCATCCAATTCTTGAGATTGTGTGTCTGTGTCTTGAGATATGAAAATAGTATGTAAAAGTTCAAAAATTCAATAGACCATAGCTGAGGGGGATGGGCCATATAATCTCCATGGAAAGAGAAGTTAATGATAATGCATAGCATACCCCATATTATTGACTTACCAACAGGACTTCATCTTAAAATTACATAATCAAATAATGTATTATGTAAACTGTGCAAAGCATCCAAAGTCAATCAACCTTGACTGAAAGTGCAGGGCAAAAGTTTTCTTTGTAGCAATGAGAAATGCCAATACTATTTAAATACAATATTAGATGTGCAAATGCTAAAACAACTGCATCCCAAATATCATTGACAAAACCCTTAATTGTTTTTCTTAAACTGATCTTATCACAAACTTGATCATATAAACTGAGCAAAAGTTTTAGTCAATAGAATGGAAATAAGATGTGCCAATGTTGCTATAACTGCATGCCAAAAATCTTGACCAACCATGAGTGGTTCACCTTTAAAATGACTTCAACACAAAGTATACACATTTTTGACACTGCCACCGCTGAAAACAGCATGCATTAGTCTCATCTCTGCATACTCTGAGGTGAGACCATACGGAGCACTGGTTAATAACAGTTTGACTATGTTAACTTTTCATCAAAATGACATTTTATAAATGAATAGTTCTAAACATTGTTTAATTGGCTATTACATTATGGCTTTGTCTGAAGTAACTCTGTCTGATAAGTATAGTCCCATTTCTATGTAAAGTAATTATGTAATGTATAGTCCCATGTCTCTGTAAAGAAATTCTGTCAAGTAGAGTCCCGTGTCTCTTTAAAGTAGTTCTGTCAAGCATAGTCCCATGTCTCTGTAAAGTAATTCTGTTAAGTATAGTCCCATGTCTCTGTAAAGTAATTCTGTTAAGTAGAGTTCCATGTCTCTGTAAAGAAATTCTGTCAAGTAGAGTCCCATGTCTCTGTAAAGTAATTCTGTTAAGTAGAGTTCCATGTCTCTGTAAAGAAATTCTGTCAAGTAGAGTCCCGTGTCTCTGTAAAGTAATTCTGTCAAGTAGAGTCCCATGTCTCTGTAAAGTAATTCTGTTAAGTAGAGTTCCATGTCTCTGTAAAGAAATTCTGTCAAGTATAGTCCCATGTCTCTGTAAAGTAATTCTGTTAAGTATAGTCCCATGTCTCTGTAAAGTAATTCTGTTAAGTAGAGTTCCATGTCTCTGTAAAGAAATTCTGTCAAGTAGAGTCCCGTGTCTCTTTAAAGTAGTTCTGTCAAGCATAGTCCCATGTCTCTGTAAAGTAATTCTGTTAAGTAGAGTCCCGTGTCTCTGTAAAGTAATTCTGTCAAGTAGAGTCCCATGTCTCTGTAAAGTAATTCTGTTAAGTATAGTCCCATGTCTCTGTAAAGTAATTCTGTTAAGTAGAGTTCCATGTCTCTGTAAAGTAATTCTGTCAAGTAGAGTCCCGTGTCTCTTTAAAGTACAGTTAACTCTCGTTGTCTCGAACTCAGTTGACTCGAAATTTCGGATGAGTCGAAGTTTTCACGTGGTCCCGAACTTTATTTTATACAAAAGTATGTAATTCGACTCCTGATGAGTCGAAATTGGATGAGTCGAACTAAATTTACGGTCCCAAGGATAACAAAAGCATTCAAAATTCATTTTTTATCTCGAACTAATACACATATTATGTCAAAACATGACCTCCGGGATTTAACTGGATTGAAGAGTTAATCTGACAATACACGTGTAATTAAATTTCCGGTCACTGACCACTGTATTGATTTATGACATGCTATTTCCATGAGTGTTTACCTAAGATTATCTTTTATAGAATTTTTATAAATAATTAGTGATACATTGTTAATGTTCTTTCTTTCTTTCTTTCTTGTGTATTAGCTTCCTATCTAAGGAACACCCCGCAATGGGTAATCAGGAGTATTTTGTTCATGAAAAAGTATTTCAAATGTTTACAAAACAATTTAGTTTTGATTTACACTAATGAGCTTGGGTGTGTATAAAGTGAGGATTATGGCTTCTGTTGGTGATCACCTAAAAACTTCTCAAACGGCGTCTTTAATCTTGTTATATTTTCTTTTGAAAAAAAAGAGTGAGCCAAAATAAAATGAATAGAAATCAAATTTTTTTTAAATCTCTTGTATCCAAGAATAAACAATTTTGTCAGCTATAATTAACCGACCTGAATAACGAAACTATCGATTGGAAATTACTCTCTTGGAAAAGCCATAGGATTTTTTTTATTTATTGATACAATTGAATAAGTAAAAATAATGTCATTATAATAATAAAAGACTGTGACATACAAATACATCGATCTGATACTAGAATATCGATCCCCTTGCCATATTCAACCGGATTTATTTTAGCTTTACCAAGCTAAGCAAGAGTTGTGTCCCTTAGATTGTCGAACTTCCGGTGTTCGTTTGAGTCGAACTACGTGTATCTCGAAATATTTCTCTGGTCCGGCTGACTTCGACATAACGAGAGTCGACTGTAGTTCTGTCAAGCATAGTCCCATGTCTCTGTAAAGTAATTCTGTTAAGTAGAGTCCCATGTCTCTGTAAAGTAATTCTGTCAAGTAGAGTCCCGTGTCTCCTTAAAGTAGTTCTGTCAAGCATAGTCCCATGTCTCTGTAAAGTAATTCTGTTAAGTAGAGTCCCATGTCTCTGTAAAGAAATTCTGTCAAGTATAGTCCCGTGTCTCTTTAAAGTAGTTCTGTCAAGCATAGTCCCATGTCTCTGTAAAGTAATTCTGTTAAGTAGAGTCCCATGTCTCTGTAAAGAAATTCTGTCAAGTAGAGTCCCGTGTCTCTTTAAAGTAATTCTGTCAAGTATAGTCCCATGTCTCTGTAAAGTAATTCTGTAAAGTATAGCCCCATGTCTCTGTAAAGTAATTATGTCAAGTATAGTCCCATGTCTCTGTAAAGTAATTATGTCAAGTATAGTCCCATGTCTCTGTAAAGTAATTCTGTCAAGCATAGTCCCACTCCTATGTGAAGTAATTCTGTCAAGTATAGTCCCATGTCTTTGTAAAGTAATTCTGTCAAGTATAGTCCCGTGTCTCTTTAAAGTAGTTCTGTCAAGCATAGTCCCATGTCTCTGTAAAGTAATTCTGTTAAGTAGAGTCCCATGTCTCTGTAAAGAAATTCTGTTAAGTAGAGTCCCATGTCTCTGTAAAGAAATTCTGTCAAGCATAGTCCCACTCCTATGTGAAGTAATTCTGTCAAGTATAGTCCCATGTCTCTGTAAAGTAATTCTGTCAAGTATAGTCTCATGTCTCTGTAAAGTAATTATGTCAAGCATAGTCCCACTCCTATGTGAAGTAATTCTGTCAAGTATAGTCCCATGTCTCTGTAAAGTAATTATGTAATGTATAGTCCCATGTCTCTGTAAAGTAATTCTGTCAAGTATAGTTCCATTCCTATGTAAAGTAATTCTGTCAAGCATAGTCCCACTCCTATGTGAAGTAATTCTGTCAAGTATAGTCCCATGTCTCTGTAAAGTAATTCTGTCAAGTATAGTCTCATGTCTCTGTAAAGTAATTATGTCAAGCATAGTCCCACTCCTATGTGAAGTAATTCTGTCAAGTATAGTCCCATGTCTCTGTAAAGCAATTCTATCAAGTATAGTCCCATGTCTCTGTAAAGTAATTATGTCAAGCATAGTCACATGTCTCTGTAAAGTAATTATGTCAAGTATAGTCCCATGTCTCTGTAAAGTAATTATGTCAAGCATAGTCCAGTGTTTCTGTAAAGTAATTATGTCAAGTATAGTCCCATGTCTCTGTAAAGTAATTATGTCAAGCATAGTCCAGTGTTTCTGTAAAGTAATTATGTCAAGTATAGTCCCATGTCTCTGTAAAGTCATTCTGTCAAGTATAGTCCCATGTCTCTGTAAAGTAATTCTGTCAAGTATAGTCCCATGTCTCTGTAAAGTAATTCTGTAAAGTATAGTCTCACTCCTATGTGAAGTTATTCTGTAAAGTATAGTCCTAGTCCTATGTGAAGTAATAATTCTGTAAAGTATAGACCCATTCCTGTGTGAAGTAATTCAGTAAAGTATAGTTCAGGACTATGTGAAGCGATTTTGTAAAGTTATTCCCATTCCTGTGTGAAGTAATTCTGTAAAGTCTAGTCCAAGACTTTGTGAAGTAATTCTGTCAAGAATAGTCCTGTCCCTGTGTAAAGTAATTCTGATAATAGTTCAATTTCTATTAGAAGAAATTATCTCAAATGTAGTCCCTTTTCTATGAAGTAATCCTGTTAAGTATAGACCAATTCCTATGAAAGGTAATTATGTCAGGTTTAGTCCAGTTTCTATGTGAAGTCATTCTGTCAAGTAAAATTACATTCCTATGTGAATTACAGAAGATTTTGCATACAATTTACAAATACAAAGGTTTTATTTTGATTCAATTTAAAAAAAAAATATTATATCAGTACAAACATAAGCTCATGAGAGGTTTTTACAGAATATAATTGGTTGCTATTGGACATTTGACAAAAATAAAAGATGTAATTATCTTTTGGTGATATTTTTAACCCATACAATAATCTACCAATTATACTGAGAAAGGGCATCAACCTTAATGCTAATGTCCTCAAAATGGACTTTCAAAGTTATAACAAGAGAATCTCCTAAAGGGCAACTGAATTAACACTTTATGGAATGAAGCATTTATGTTTTGAGTGCATCTTTATTGATTACATGGATTAAGATGGTCATTAACCCTGCTTAAAGTTTGCCCAACTGATCATGTGTGTTTACACCACTGCTTAATATAGACAATTTTCTTATTACATTTCTCTTACAGCTTGATTCTAAGATGATAGCTAATCAAATGTTCTAATCAAATGTTTTAATCAAATGTTCTAATCTTTTTCTTTTTGTTTTCCACTGTAGGCATAGGACTTAGATACATTGACCTAATATATAATGTCATTGATGACGTCTGCTTTTAATGGTAAGTAGCTGACAGCAATGTCACACGAACTATAGTATAAGCAAAAAAAGAGTATTTCGGCCACTGACATTTCTATGTATACCCAATTCATTTTTTATTGCAACATTATCATTTTACAGTCAATATTGGTTAAAAAAAACAAGTGTTCACAGAAAATAACTAGAGGCTCTAAAGAGCCTGTGTCGCTCACCTTGGTCTATATGAATATTAAACAAAGGACGCAGATGGATTCATGATAAAATTGTGTTTTGGTGATGGTGATATGTTTTTACATCTTACTTTACTGAACATTCTTGCTGCTAACAATTATTTCTATCTATAATGAACTTGGCCCATTAGTTTCAGTGGAAAATGATAGTAAAAATTTACAAATTTTATGAAAATTGTTAAAAAATAAACTATAAAGGACAATAACTACTTAGGGGGTCAATTGACCATTTTGGTCATGTTGACTTATTTGTAGATCTTACTTTGCTGAATATTATTGCTGTTTACAGTTTATCTCTATCTATAATAATATTCAAGATAAGCAAAAACTGCAAAATTTCCTTAAAATTACTAATTCAGGGGCAGTAACCCAACAACGGGTTGACCGATTCATCTGAAAATTTCAGGGCAGATAGATCTTGACCTGATAAACATTTTTACCCCATGTCAGATTTGCTCTAAATGCTTTGGTTTTTGAGTTATAAGCCAAAAACTGCATTTTACCCCTATGTTCTATTTTTAGCCGTGGCGGCCATCTTGGTTGGTTGACCGGGTCACGCCACACATTTTTTAAACTAGATACCCCAATGATGATTGTGGCCAAGTTTGGTTTGATTTGGCCCAGTAGTTTCAGAGGAGAAGATTTTTGTAAAAGTTAACGACGACGGACGACGACGACGGACGACGGACGACGGACGCCAAGTGATGAGAAAAGCTCACTTGGCCCTTCGGGCCAGGTGAGCTAAAAAGTGGACACAGGTTATAATTTCATCAATTAAAGGTCAACCATAATGATATATTACCTAATAATAGTGTCGGTAGATTGATATTTCAAAGGAATGACAAATCATTCAAAGGATTAGTATACAAATTGAAAATATTTTCTTGAAAACTTCAAAAAGAACAAGGTGCTTTGGCATTTACAAAGCATTTGAAATATATAAACACCACAAATATGGCACTTGGAATAGTTTCAAAACAAAAGAATCTAAAAATGAAGTGGATTCCATTTCTGAACTGTTAAAGAACAAGAATATGAGTCCATAGGACTGCTCACACTTACATTTCTATGTTCAGTGAACTGTAAAATCTAGGTCAAGGTCAAAGCCACAATTTAGCATAAAAAATATTTTTAAATTCAGGTCATGAAGAACATATTCACTTAGTTTAAGCTAAGACCAAAACTTTAACTGATATGGGACCAACTGGAAATCAGAATACAATATTCACCTTCTATTGTATGCTTCCCATTAAAAATATTTTACAAATGATCCCTTAAAAAATTTATTGTGGATGGTAAGCATGACATTTCAAATATGATATCAAAGAAATACAGGCAGATAGCATAAAATGTACAAATGCATTTATCATTTGCAAATATTTGATCCTATGAAAAAATAATCTCTATTTGAAACATAAGAAACTAAATTTATCATGACATTTTGCAATTTGAACATCTGTAATTAGATTAACACTAGGTTAAAACTAGGACAGCCCGAATTATGTGAATTCATTAGTATTCAAGACATAATTATACACAAAACATCTTCAGGTTAAAGTGCTGCCAAAGATGCAAGTTGATACGGATGTGTAGTCTGGAATATTTGTGAAACAGTTGTTTGCTAAAAACCAGCTGAATAGTCATATAAATATTTCAAACAGCCATAAAAATTACAATTTGCATGTTATGGGTAAAATTTTGTATCTATTTCAGTAGCAGTCTACGTCATGTTTGAGGAATTTCAGAATATCAACAATGATTCTGAAATAAGATCATAAATGTATCCTTTGTTTGAATTTGATAGAAATTAGCAACAACTACAGTATATTCAACTTCCTAAGGATGATTCAAGTCAAACAATTATATTTTAGAGGAAAAGATTTTTATGTTGATAAATGTTTGCTTCATGTCCAGTGTGAATTATTTCCCATATATATTCAGGATTAGAACAAATAAATAATAAATCTAATAGATAAACGTAGGTCCTGTAAAGTGGGTTGACTATGTGGTAGAATTTTGATTGTGTCTGTGACAGAAGTTAGATGCCATGTGGACTCTTTACTAGGTTCCAACTAGCTTTGGGTAAGGTATGCTAAAATAACCAGATGCTCCGCAGGGCGCAGCTTTATACAACTGCAGAGGTTGAACCCTGAACGGTTGGGGCAAGTATGGACACAACATTCAAGCTGGATTCAGCTCTAAATTTGGATTGTGATTAAATAGTTGACACAGCATAGGTTTCTGACACAGAATGAATGTGGTCTAATGAACTTAAAAAAAAATGTTTGCCTTTGAACAATTCACTATGCTGTTGAATATTAATCCTCTCAAAAAAATGTTTGAAGAAATTTTCTTTTTATTTATGAAATCTGAAATGAAAAAAATTGACCCTCCAATTTTTTTTTCACATCCCCCTTTCCCTTATTTCAAAACTGATCTCAATTCAAATTTCTAATGAAGTTTGCAACAATAACTACTCATTTAAATACATCATAAAATATTAAAATGTAAAAAAAGTGCTTGTTATCACTGAATGGTAAAGATTGTTTTAATCTATCAGTTGGTAGTAAAAGTGAAGATACATTGTATATTGTATAAAACAATGATTTAAGTTGATTCAACTACTATTCTGGACAAAGAAAGATAACTCCAATTGAAATCCAATTGGAATTTCTTGCTATTGCACAATATTGTGCAATTAGATATTTCTTGCTATTGTGCAATACTGTGCAATTGAAAATATTTGCTATTGCACAATACTGTGCAATTGAAGATTTCTTGCTATTGCACAATACTGTGCAATTGAAGATTTCTTGCTATTGCTGAATACTGTGCAATTGAAAATTTCTTGCTATTGCACAATACTTATTATAATAATTTTGGATCCTGATTTGGACCAACTTGAAAACTGGGCCCATAATCAAAAATCTAAGTACATGTTTAGATTCAGCATATCAAAGAGGCCCAAGAATTCAATTTTTGTTAAAATCAAACTTAGTTTAATTTTGGACCCTTTGGACGTTAATGTAAACCAATTTTAAAACGGGACCAAAAATTAAGAATCTACATACACAGTTAGATTTGGCATATCAAAGAACCCCAATTATTCAATTTTTGATGAAATCAAACATTGGACCCCGATTTGGACCAACTTGAAAACTGGGCCAATAATAAAAAATCTAAGTACATTTTTAGATTCAGCATATCAAAGAACCCCAAGGATTCAATTTTTGTTAAAATCAAACTAAGTTTAATTTTGGACCCTTTGGACCTTAATGTAGACCAATTTGAAAATGGGACCAAAAATTAAGAATTTACATACACAGTTAGATTCGGCATATCAAAGAACCCCAATTATTCAATTTTTGATAAAATCAAACAAAGTTTAAATCTGGACCCTTTGGGCCCTTTATTCCTAAACTGTTGGGACCAAAACTCCCAAAATCAATACCAACCTTCCTTTTATGGTCATAAACCTTGTGTTTAAATTTCATAGATTTCTATTTACTAATACTAAAGTTATGGTGCGAAAACCAAGAATAATGCTTATTTGGGTCCCTTTTTGGCCCCTAATTCCTAAACTGTTGGGACCTAAACTCCCAAAATCAATACCAACCTTCCTTTTGTGGTCATAAACATTGTGTTTAAATTTCATTGATTTCTAATAACTTTAACTAAATTATTGTGCGAAAACCAAGAATAATGCTTATTTGGGCCCTTTTTTTGGCCCCTAATTCATAAACTGTTGGAACCAAAACTCCCAAAATCAATCCCAACCTTTCTTTTGTGGTCATAAACCTTATGTCAAAATTTCATAGATTTCTATTTACTTAAACTAAAGTTATTGTGCGAAAACCAAGAAAATGCTTATTTGGGCCCTTTTTGGCCCCTAATTCCTAAAATGTTGGGACTAAAACTCCCAAAATCAATCCCAACCTTCCTTTTGTGGTCATAAACCTTGTGTTAAAATTTCATAGATTTCTATTCACTTTTACTAAAGTTAGAGTGCGAAAACTAAAAGTATTCGGACGACGACGACGACGCCAACGTGATAGCAATATACGACGAAAATTTTTTCAAATTTTGAAGTCGTATAAAAAGTGCTGACAAGTACAATTTTCATTGTTCAAGAATCAAGAGACTAAATTCTGTTTCAAAGTACAAGTTTGATTTGTAACTTGTCAACATGCAAATACAAGAAATTCAGGTAAAAACCTGCAGGTATAACAAACAAGTTTGTGGACAACTGTTTTATTATGTAATATCTGAAAAAAGATATATAAGACCTGTGAAAAGGATGAAACTATATGAAATACGGTCATTGACATTAGTCTAGTATCAAATGCTTAAAATAAAATTTCATACCACTAGACATTTAGTTCCAAGAGTAGGAAAATAACATGAACATGTTAAACATGGGGCCCCTTATATAAATACATCAATAAAACGTATAAACAGTGAAAAAGAAGTTTCCCTTGAATTGGGTTGAAAAGGGCTAAACTTGAATGAAAGAATCAGCAAAAAAAGGGAGTTAGTTTAAACATATTTATTTAAAGTGGATTGGGAAACAAGTTTTGCTACTTATATTAATCCCTTTCCACTTTGCGGGTGCGAGTGCTGCCTTGTAGGGGCATTAGTCTGCTCTTTTTCGAAATCTGAAATTCGAAAAAAGTTACAGTACTTTAAGGATATCAAAAGCATACTGGTACATAGTTGTAACATACTCCCTTAACATGATTTTTTTTAATTGTGTGACCTTGAAATATAACAGAAGTATTGTCCTTAAATCTGGGACAGAAAAAAAATTAAGTTGTTTAAAGATATGATAAAGATTCAAAAAATATCATCTGTAAAATTTTCTTTATATCTTCGTCTTTTCAAGGTGGCCGGTGCCATAACCTAGGACTCTGATGAAATTTCCTAAAAATCAAATGGGGTCTTCCTCTTAACAAGGACAAAGCACATCAAATGAAGAAACTATTTGGAAAGAAGCTCCATCTTACGTGATTTATGACCACAAATAGATGACTTTGACAAAAGGTTGACCTTGACCTAAACAATATTTTTGTAAAGTGAATTGAGGATTTTATATAACTTATCTGTTTTCTGAAGACACTTTTTTCATAAGCTTTTTATGTTTCTTTTGTACAAAGGTATGGTAATGTATATTGAAATAAAATACTCCTTTGCTACACATAAGATCAGGTTCTATTTTACAGTATAATCTGCAAAGGATGTACACGTAAGTTTACAAGGACAAATATAAGGGTTTTACGTTATAGTATAATCTTCCACTGATGTACATGTACATTTACAAGGACAAATATTAGGGTTTTACGTTACAACAAATAACAAAAAACCAAGTACTTACAAAAACCTGTAGACACTGAAATAATATCAAGAACATTATTACCTTTAGAAAAATTTCTGGCACTCTTTTCACAAAGTATAATATCTAAGATTATATAATCTTCAGCAAGATTTCTGGGGCGCTTTAACACAAGTATAATATCAAGGATGATGTTGCCTTAAGCAAGATTTCTGGGGCGCTTTAACACAAGAATAATATTGCCTTTAACAAAATTTCTAAGGCTTTTCAACTCAAGTATAGTATCAAGGATATTCACCATCAGCAAGATTTCTGGGGCTCTATTCACAATACTTATTCCAATAATTTGTTAATAACTGCGATGACATATTAATTGAAATCTATTTGTAAAAAAAAACCTAGCAGACAGTTGATAAATTTTCCTCATGTATCTAATTGAAAACCTTGTTTAATAGATGACATATTTGCAGGTTTTCATGCACAACTAGGAAAACACAAATCAAACCTGGCTTATTCAAAACAAATTCTATGTTTTGATAACAATATGAACGAAGAGATATTGTTTGCCTGCAGTTAGATAAACTTCCATAGTACATGTAGTCTGCATGAATACGGAATTAAATATCCCTTTTTAAGTACTTCAAACACTGAACTAACAAGAAAATTACATTAAACCTCTTTACTGCTTCAAGTTAAGCAGAATTATGACTTAATCAAAGTGCTGGATAGTACCTGTGGAAAGATTGGAAGAGTAGTTTGAATAATTTCATATTTTGTGGGGACAAAAGAACATTAATAAAACAGTATTGCTGAAAATTGCATAAACAGCAGGGTTCTAGATGGAATAAAAGTGCTTTTCCAGTATGAAGATAAAATGAGCTCAAATTAAATGTTTCTACTCCAATATTAGTAAAGAGCTAGACTTTCGTTTAAAGACAAATTTTCACAAAACAATAGTATAAAACCAGCAGCTCTTTTCACAGAAAATCTTCTGAAGAGTGAATTTCCAGTCATCACATATTTCAGTATAACTTAGTCAAATTGATCTTAAGATTTTTTGTGAAAAGAGTCCCTGGTTATTGTCTCCATAACTTTGAAGGGGTTTCTATTGGAGTATTTGATAATTTAATAGCAATTAACCTATTAGTCTTACATGTATGTCTTACTGGATAGGAAAATACTTTTTACATAGTTATGAAATTCTTTTAGAATGTATTAGTGGTTAAACCACAGAAAAGCACTATAAATGTTTGATTTAGTAGATATTTGTTGATTTCACATTCCAGAAAATGGACAGCATGATTGATCATTTAATTTCAACAAATAAATTTAATTACAATTTTGTCTTAATTTAAGACACACTTTCATAATATATATAGTTGATAGGGATTTTTTGTATATACAATACTGTCTAAATCAAAGAAATGACATTTCTTGTAACATATTGCTAACTAATATAAAATGTCTGGGAAAGTCAAGGGCCTGAACTCTGGAAAGGTAAGTCAATCAGACCAAAATTGAACTTCATTGAAGTTAAAAAAAAGTCCATATTATCATAGTCAATTGTTGCTTGTATGTTATTTTGATAGTTAAATGCAACTATTGTAATTAAAATGGCAATACATTTACATGAGTACTATGCAAAACATTCAATCAATGAACAATGAGAAAAGGTGCTGGGCCAAATAGTAAAAAAACACACCATGGAAATGAGATATGCAGATTTTAATACAATGCATACCAAATATCATTAACTCATGAGCTTCCCATAGGTTATATCACCATGCTCAGTAGCTCTGTAATTCTATCGTGGCTCTGACCTTAAGCAGAACTAAGCTATGTCATATGGTCCTAAGGAGACATTAATTAGATGCAACAGGATTCTGAGGGTATATACATGGCATTAATTTAGTAAATACAAGATACCTTTATCAAAAAAGTTTGTGGTTATTGGTCAAGCAAATACCTGACAGGGAGTCAGTCATTTTTTACTAAGGTTACCACTGGTCATAAATTTTATATCTAAAAGGCTAAAGTTGTCTGGTGGCAGATTCTGACATCTAATTTCCTATAAAGGCTAATGGCCAGAGATGTTTTTCTATAACACATCCTACCAAGTTCAATGAAAATAGGTTGTTGGTCACTTAAATGATGTAGCAAAAAGTAATAACTAATCAACCAATGTCTTAAGATATCTACTGGTCATACATTTATATCTTAAAGGTTTAAGTTTTATGGTGATTAACCCTGACGTCTTACTTTCCTAAGGATATGTCCAGAAATGTTTTTACCAAAAAAATCCAGCAAGTTCATTGGGATAAAAATTCAGTTGGTCACTAACATTAAGTTGGAAAATTTATAATCAATCAATCGACCAATGTCTTGTCAGTCAGTCATCTCATACTTGGGTTACTTCTGGTCAAAGGTTTAAGTTGTATGGTGGAGGACCTTGACATCTTAATTCCCTAAGGATAATGTCCAGAACTGTTTTTGCCAAGTTCATCAGGAAAAAAATCAGTTGGTCACTAACATTAAGAAGGGAAAAATGTAACCATCAACCATTGCCTTGACAGTCAGTCATCTTGTACTATGATACCTACTGGTCATACATTTATATTTCAAAAATTACAAGTTTTCTGGTGAATGATCCTGACATCTAATTCCCTAAAGACTTGTGTCAAAAAATGTTGATTGTAAAAATTCACCAAGTTCATTGGAAAATAGGTTTCAGTTGGTCACTAACATTTAGTAGGAATAAAATGTAATCAATCAATCAATGAAATCTTTTGCAGTCAGACATCTTGTACTTAGGTAAACACGGGTCATAAATTTATACTTTAAAGGTTGAGAGTTGTATAATTAAAGATTCTGGTATCTAATTTCCTAAAGGCTAATGTCAAGAAATGTTTTTCTGAAGAAAAAAATAATTCAAAAGTTCATTGGAAAATGGTTTCAGTTGGCCCCAAGCATTATTAGGAAAAATTGTAATCAAGGGTTAAAGTTGTATGGCTGATGATCCTGATTACTTATTTGTTATAAGCTAATTATAACAGAAAAAAAAAAAAGTTGAAAAAAATATTGAAAAAAAAATAGTACTTTGTTTTAATCGCTTTCATGAAGTAGCAAAATGTAAGTGAAAACAGACAAGAAAAACCGTAGATAAAAATGTGAGACAGTAAAAACAGCTGTTATGTTCTATAAAAAAATTTGTCAAACGAATTACACAAGTCCCTTCCAGACATCTAATTACACTCATTTAAATGTTGACAATGAAATGAAACACCCATCATGTGACATTTGCCAGAACTGGCTCATCCAAACTACATATCAATTATACTAAGCAATTGTATAAATGCATCCTTGGTTATCATCAACCATAGCATCCCAATTGACCTTAAGTCTAATGACCAGCGACACATCGTCTGACAGGTAAACAGTATTATACCGCTGGACATTTATATGTACTTATAACTTCAGCCTCAGGAGATAACATAGTCAAGTTCCTACAGTTCAATGTCACATTTTTCATCAATTACAACATCATATTTACAAATCTCTCTGTAATAAACACATAAAAAACAATGTTTCAACTCAATGTGTAAACAACCTTATTTTCTCCATTACTATTTTAACAGATATGCATCATTTTTCTTATTTTTTTCTTGTCCATCTCCAATGACCTTTGCGTCTATCACAGCAAAGCAATTCGGTCAGGTATATGTACATTATAAAAGAAAGTGCCTAGAAAGGGAGCACCATAAATGTTGGATCACCAATTTACCTAATCACAGATAAAGACCAAGGCCATGTCTTAGAGAAAAAAATATAAAGGGAATGTTTCCATGGGGCACAGATGATGCCCCCACCTTGTAATCATGTAAAGTTATAAAGGGACATAACTGAGAAATGGTAGAAGTCATGCTACCAAAATTTGTACTTGATCTGAGTTTGATGGTAAAAAGTATTATGTACAAGTTATTAACATTTGGTTGAAGCAAACTTAAGTTAGAGATTGGAAACCAAAAAATTCCGCAATTTTTCAATTTGTAAAGGAACAGTAAAAGTGACACCACCAAAATACTAACTTGATCTGTATATTATGGTCATAAGCGTTTTGTATGAGTTTCATATCATTTGGTTGAGGCAAACTAAAGTTAGAGAACGGAAACGAAAAAATTATGCAATTTTTTCATTTGTAAAGGGGCATAATTCGAGAAGAGTAAAAGTGACACTACCAAAATTCAAACTTGATCTGTGGTAATTAGCATTGTGTACAAGTTTCATAATATTTGGTTGAGGCAAACTAAAGTAAGAGAACAGAAACCCACTTTAAATCAAGAAGATCCTTTTGATATCCCATAAACTTTGGAAAAGAAATAGGTCATAAAAATCAAATAGTATGTCATATTTGTATTCATAAGTCAATATTTAAAAGGAAATTTATTCTAAAATTATTATAATTGAAAGTTGTTCTTAAGCTACTTATGATTTTATCTTATTTGTAAACAAGCAACATTATGTTTCATCATTTACAAACCTTTTATATAAATAACAAAAAATTAGAAAACGTAAACATCAATATTTAATTTACCGTAGGTAATTTAGTTTTGATTTACAAACTACTGTCACTTTTTAAACTATTAAAGTATCTTAACATCATTATTCTGTGTAATCCTTTTTCAACCAACTATTGTAAAATATAACTAAAGCTAATCTTCTATACCTCTTCAAGGCAACATGAATTATGTCCCTTGCTTGAACTGATTGGAGATCTTCCCATGTACAAAATGTATAATACTACAACATTTGTGTATCCTAATCGATAAATAACCAATGGGACTACAAGCCAAAGGCTCTCATGTCTGTCTGTCTGTTATACATTCTTCAATTATTATATTTAATATGCAATATTTTTTACCAGTTCATAATTAGCATTATAATCAAAAGAACCTTGATACCCAGAGACAGAATGATTTGCAGTAAGAAGTAATATGCATGCAATGGCCCAATGAAGCCTGAAGATATTAATTTAAGGTCTCATTTGAATCTGCAGTCCATTTCTTGAGTTATATACTAGCAAAATGACTAAATGATTTTTGAAATGAAAAGAGATTAATTAATGAAATAACTGTATTATCATGAGCATGTGTATACACTGTACACCATTACACTGGGTTAAAACAAAAGTCTAAAGGAAAATTATGAATGATATGTAACAAACTAATGAAGTTATGAGACTCAGAATATATCTTGAGAGAACTATTATTTGTACTCTCCAGAGATATAATCAGATACAGTTAAACCTGTAGTGAGTGCTATAAAGGTTGTCTCTATTAGGCCAAAAACCTGTCTTATTAGGTCACCCTCATTTTGTCCCACTGAAGTAATTCTTATGCATTTTGAACCTGAATTCAAAAGTCACCTCTCTGACATATCTGATCAGTTTTCTGTTCAAGAGGGTGACCTATATAAATGTTTGACGGAATTTTGTTTTCTTCAACAAAAACCTGTCAATTTCAGTAACAATATTTGGAAGTCAACAATCAACAACATAAAGTATAAATAATTCTAAACTCCTTTGAAACATCTAGTATACAGCTATAATATTCGCTTGGTTTTATAATTTAAATGTGAATTAAAAGACTGCAAACTACAATTCGCCTTTTTAGATTCTAAAGGACTATGGGTAATTTCATTGTTCGTACACCAAAATGAAAATACTGTTATGCCATTGGATGAATTTCCATTGTTTAGAACATTCTAAACCAATCATAACATATTGGTGTACGCTTTTACAAACCAGATGCTCCGCAGGGCGTAGCTTTATACGACCGCAGAGGTTGAACCCTGAACAGTTGGGGCAAGTATGGACACAACATTCAAGCTGGATTCAGCTCTAAATTTGGATTGTGATTAAATAGTTGACACAGCATAGGTTTCTGACACAGAATGAATGTGTTCTAATGAACTTAAAATTTTTGTTTTCTCTTAGAGCAATTCACTATGCTGTTGAATATTAATCCTCTCAAAAAAATGTTTGAAGAAATTTTCTTTTTTATTTATGAAATTTCAAATGAGAAAAATTGAACCCAATTTTTTTAATCACATTCCCCTTTCCCTTATTCCAAAACTAATCTCAATTAAAATTTCTAATGGAGTTTGCAACAATAACTACTCATTTAAATACATCATAAAATATTAAGATGTAAAAAAACTGCTTGTTATCACTGAATGGTAAAGATTATTTTAATTTATCAGTTGGTAGTAAAAAGTGAATATACATTGTATATTGTATATAACAAAGATTTAAGTTGATTCTGGACAAAGAAAGATAACTCCAATTAAAAAAAATCTTGCTATTGCACAATATTTTGCAATTAGATATTTCTTGCTTACTATTCTGGACAAAGAAAGATAACTCTAATTAAAAAAAAATTTGCCATTTCACAATATTGTGCAATTAGATATTTCTTGCCATTGCGCAATACTGTGTAATTGAAAAGACTTGCTATTGCACAATACTTAATATAATAATTTTGGATCCTGATTTGGACCAACTTGAAAACTGGGCCCATAATTAAAAATCTAAGTACATTTTTGGATTCAGCATATCAAAGAACCCCAAGATTTCAATTTTTGTTAAAATCAGACTAAGTTTAATTTTGGACCCTTTGGACTTTAGTGTAGACCAATTTGAAAACAGGACCAAAAAAGAAGAATCTACATACACAGTTAGATTTGGTATATCAAAGAACCCCATTTATTCAATTTTTGATGAAATCAAACAAAGTTTAATTTTGGACCCCGATTTGGACCAACTTGAAAACTGGGCCAATAATCAAGAATCTAAGTACATTTTTAGATTCAGCATATCAAAGAACCTAACTGATTCATTTTTTGTCAAAATCAAAGTTTAATTTTGGACCCTTTGGACCTTAATGTAGACCAATTTGAAAACGGGACCAAAGGTTAAGAATCTACATACACAGTCATGACAGTTAGATTCGGCATATCAAAGAACCCCAATTATTCAATTTTGATGAAATCAAACAAAGTTTAATTTTGGACCCTTTGGGCCCCTTATTCTGTTGGGACCAAAACTCCCAAAATCATTACCAACCTTCCTTTTATGGTCATAAACCTTGTGTTTAAATTTCATAGATTTCTATTTACTTATACTAACGTTATGGTGCGAAAACCAAGAAAAATGCTTATTTGAGTCCCTTTTTGGCCCCTAATTCCTAAACTGTTGGGACCTAAACTCCCAAAATCAATACCAACCTTCCTTTTGTAGTCATTAACATTGTGTTTAAATTTCATTGATTTCTATTTACTTAAACTAAAGTTATTGTGCGAAAACCAAGAATAATGCTTATTTGGGCCCTTTTTTGGCCCCTAATTCCTAAACTGTTGAAACCAAAACTCCCAAAATCAATCCCAACCGTTCTTTTGCGGTCATAAACCTTGTGTCAAAATTTCATAGATTTCTATTAACTTAAACTAAAGTTATAGTGCGAAAACCAAGAAAATGCTTATTTGGGCCCTTTTTGGCCCCTAATTCCTAAAATGTTGGGACCAAAACTCCCAAAATCAATACCAACCTTCCTTTTGTGGTCATAAACCTTGTGTTAAAATTTCATAGATTTCCATTCACTTTTACTAAAGTTAGAGTGCGAAAACTAAAAGTATTCGGACGCAGGACGACGACGACGACGACGACGACGCCGACGCCAACGTGATAGCAATATACGACGAAAAATTTTTCAAATTTTGCGGTCGTATAAAAATATGACCCAGAATGCATTAGATTCTGAAACGGCGAATTGTTTTAATAAATTACTTTTGAAGTGAAACATGTGTGACTACACTAGCAATACCCTGACCCCACATTTCATATTAAACAACATAGATTGGATGTTTGTGAAGTATAAAATAAAATGTATACTCGCTTGCTAATCTGTGACAATGGTTGTACTTACATGATGTGTTGGATACTGTAAGGAAAATGGAAGGAAAATATTGGTATAATGAACATGAAAAATACAAACACTACTCTACAAAACTCTACTAATAGTGTACATACTCACAACCCATAAGAGTTAACTACAACCCAAGACGTTTGCATGTACTATATAGACCACTAATTTCAGCAAAAATCTTCTAAAACAGTATGTCACCACTGTAGTACTGTTTTGTTCTACAGAACGAATAATGATTTTTTTTTTAATATTTAAGAGATACAATATTTTATGTAAGATTTGAACAGATAGATTAACTTTTAATTTGGGTAACAGTATTAGCTGCTGACTATCCTGTTCATAAGGAAAATGAAACATTTACTTGGGAGAAAAGTTTGAAAATTTTATTAGTCCATACAAACATCAAAGGTAAAAGCATACAAATATGAGCTGTGATAGTTATATAATTTCTATTCTTCGCGAATTCTAAAAGACTTCTTTCGTAATTGGTAAACCATTTATTTCTAAAAATTTCAATTTAGTTGGTAAACCATCAATTAAACCGACGAAATGCCTCTTGGCAACACTTAAGTGTTTAAAAGTTTGTTTAAAAAAAATAATGATCGCCCGACATGTAACATGTGTAAGTAAGGGTGTTGTGTAGAGTAGTGTTTAATGAATGAGTAACATTTGTAACATATATCTTTTTACTTTTATGCCTTTCCAGAACAATACTCAGGGGGTAAAATAAAGTAGAAAAATATCCTCAGGAATTGCCACCTTCAATTTGGATGTTAGAGGCACTTTAAAAGAGGCAGATTTATTCAGAAAAAAATGTCAGAATACATGTGCATTCAACAAAACTTCTCCCAAACACAATCAGTGTTCTCCCCAAGGTTTTTTTTTAATACTCTGTGGTAAATATGGGATATAAGACTGATTCACCTTTCACAGTTACGACGTGATGAAAGATTTGTACTGCCTTTTTGGTTATATTAAAATAAATTCAAGGAGAACGGTATCTTATACATATGAATTAACATATTAAAATTGAAATAATTGACATTTTCGTTAAATTTAGAATTGAAAATTAAAATGCATATACATTTCTATTTGTGTAAAAAATGTTATTATGCATTTAATTTACAAATTTATAATTAACTGACACATAGGAGACTTAAATGACAAATTATAATATTTTTTCTTTATTTTTCAATTTTAAATAGATTATTATACATCTTTCAAATTGCAATTTACATGAACAATGAATATTAATTATTTTATGTCAAAGGAAAAATAATTACCCTTTCCATCAAAAATATATGTATGCTATTAGAGACACATTCATATCAATGGTAACAAATAGTCCATGTTTCATCTTAAATAAGTCTATCTTTTTTTTACAGAATAAGGATTCTCCTATTTCATTTCAAGTCATGAAAGTAGGTTATAAATAAAGACTTTTTGTTGCAAATTGAAAATTTAAAAGATAATCATGATTATGTGAGATAACTTGCAATATTATTGAATAATTGCAACCAAAAATATTACATAGATACATGTATGTAAGATTTAACATTATTGGTTTTAGTATATAGATTCCTGTGAAAATTATCTCCCTTCAACTACCTGTATGTATATTTTGACACTATTGCTGTTTCTAAAAATCATTAAATACTATTTAAAATTTGTGCAATCCTATTTTTTTTAGACTTTAAATAATATTTAATTACTGCCTATTGATGTTTGAGACTCATATGTTAGAAAAAATGAAAACCTGCCCAAAAATCTTTCAAAATAATTTCTTGATAAATTTATGTGTTTGGATACATGAAGCCCTGCAGATGTCTGCCCAATAGCACTACAATTAAATGCTATAGCACTGAATAACACTGTGATAAACCAGGATGGGAGAACACTGACATTACTACATCCAATGAAACTTCCTAATAGCTAATTTGAAGATTATAGTTTCAAGAAAGTCTCAGAAAGGCATAAAAATAAATGACCAATACAAAGTACTTTTCAATGGAAATGTTCCTAAAAACTTAATGTGTTAGGATTTTTTTTCTGCATCCTTAGTAATGCATTCATCTGAATTTTGTCAATTTTTCTTTTATTTGAAACTTGAAAAAAAAATTTTTGGAGCATGCCTGAAAATTTAGTCCTACTTTTGAGCTGTTCATGTCAGCATCATTTTTCATGAAAGTGAAGCCTTTGTTAATATTGGAACATAAATGAGCAAATAATAAAAAACATAAAATAAAAGTAAGCCAAAAATTCAATAAACAATTTTGAACACTGAACAAAGAAACCATAAATTCATTACATCTAGCTTGACATTTACAATGGAGACAATCAAATAAAATGTATTCTATTTTATGACTTAAATTGCATGCTTATAAATAAACCATCAAAGCATAATTATTTCTATGGTAATATACTGTATATTTGACTACTCTTAAATCTGCAATACATATCTGTCTTTAAGATAACATTTAGAAATATACATATGGAGAATATGCCCATAGGACAAAGCTGATGCCCCCACTTGCATATAACGTTATAAAGGGGAATGGCTCCAGAACAGTAAAAATTACATTACCCAAATTCTACTTGATCTGAGTTTTGTGGTTATAAGCATTGTGTTTAAGTTTCATAACATTTGGATGATGCAAGCCAAAGTTTGAGATGGGGTAACCAATTTGGGGATTTGTTTACTCCCAGACAGAAGGCCATACAGATATACAAGGGTATATACAGGGACTTAACAGTCATTTAGTCTTATTTAGAGACTTTATTTCACACAAACAGTTGACAAGATTTGTATAAAATTAAACATCAAATTGGTCATGAGACGTTTGTGTTTAATAAAATGAAGAAAAATCAACCCTTGCTGAATGATAAATTTTGTGATGTTTTGGTTTGTGACAGTTTGTTGAAAATATCTTTGATCTGCAATTCATAGTTCAAATTGTGAAGTGGAATCAGGAAATATAGTGTTTCTATGTGATTGTAATGTTAAGGGAAATAATCCATTTTTATAATTAAACAACTCATTATGACAGTTGCCCTACCATTAATATTTCAGATTTAAAACAATTTGGTGTATCATTCAGAGGTTTCACTATCTTTTATATGGACTTAAGTGTATCATTTAGAGGTTTCACTATCTTTTGTATGGACAGATCCTTAATATTCAAAGGAAACATTTTTCTACCTGTCACATTTCAGTGGTACTATTCAGCTGTTTAAAAGGGTGAAAGTACAGGGTTTGTTCCCCTTAGTGAAAGACTTGGAACATTGTATCTAAACATCCTCTTTGATCAAGCACAACTGTAAAAGTAGAAATGTTAGAAAATGGACAAACTGATGACAACAGAACTGTACCATTAAATAACAGATTCATTGTGGCTTTGCAGAGTTTGAATGAAATATGTCAAATATACAGTGTGATCCAAATATTTGTCAAGCTAGATAATGTATGATCATTTATATTATTTACCTGCCAAATTGTCCAACATATAGCTTAGCAATTTCTGTGTGCCATTAGATGAGTTGAAAATACTCATAATCTCTGGTGATAACGGGTTGTAACTCAGTCCTGAAAGTAAACAAACATATCCTACTATAATTTGTCAATTCTACTGAACTATGTCTCTGAAAGTTAACAAGTCAAAACCTTAATTTGCTAAGTCTTAAGTTTTATATGTTGTGTTTTGTGTACTGTTGTTTGTCTACTTGTCATTTTTCTTTTTCAGCCATGGCATTGTCAGTTTAATTTTGACTTATGATCTTGAATGTCCCATTGGCATCTTGCCTCCCCTCTCATTGGCATACTGTAAATTGAGAAATTATTGCAACGTTTTTATTATTGTGAAAAAATGCAAAACAGTTATAGTTGCAATAATTTAAACTTGCATTTTGAAATTTGTTATATGACATAAACAGGATTTTTCTCTATATTGTAAAAATTAAAATCGCATTTGAGTCTAAAATGACAAAATCCCAATTAAAAATGCATGCAATAATTCCTGAATTAACAGTATATGACATTTACACTGTAATGAAACATTTTAAATACATAATAGTAATCTTCTTTAATCCAAATTTCAACCTCAAGTGGACGACCCATAAGACCAGAAAATAATCCTCCTCTCTCTATTATTGAGACGAGGAAACATTTAAACTCACCAAGATTCTGTAAATTGAATAGCTTTCCCAATTCATATGGAAGAACACGCAGTGCATTGTAGTCCAGGAGAAGTTCTCTAAGCATAGTTAAATCTCCCAATTCTGACGGCAGACTGCGTAGCTTGTTGTGTGACAGATCTAGGTAGGCAAGATGGACCAGCTTATTAACCTCACATGGGATCCTAGACAGACTGTTGCCATTGAGGTATAATGATGTCAGATGGCTCAACTTGAACAAGTCTGGACTTAAATTTCTGACTACACCTGAAAAATATGAAGGAAATATATTAAGAAGCATTGTTATGACAGCTGTAATAGATCACAATAGATATGTTTTTATGTGTGTTATGCGGTGTGAGTTTCAAAGATTGTGCAATGATTTTATAACAGAAAGTTGGTATATAAGGTAACTGCACAAGTTTCAAGTTATGGAGGATTAGGTAGTTACTACACCTGCACACGTTTTATACTCAGAAGTTGAATTTTTCTTTTACAGAATAATGATTGCAGTTTTTTTTCCAAATTATTTAAGTATCTTAAACACTTTGTTGCATCAACAATATAAGTTTGTGACTAGTTAAGTTTATGGTAATTATATTAGGTATTGGTATATACAGTTGTCTCATCGGCACTCACACCACATCTTCTTATATCTAACAACTGTATACCAATACCTAATATAATTACCATAAACTTAACTAATCACAAACTTATATTGTTGATGCTGATGCAGGAAACAGCATGCATAAGTCTTGCTATTTCAACCTCCTTGACCAATCTAAAATCTTTTATTGTGTTATGAAAATCCTACCGGTATTTACAATATTTTTCATTATTAATTTAATTTACACTGGTTTTAAAAACCATAACTTACCATTTATCTCTAAGTTCTAACTCAGTATAATAATTTTTACTTCAATTTACAGAGATTTTTAAAACAGTAACTTACCATTTATCTCTAACTCGTACCATACTGACTTTTTACCAGATGCTAAATCCTCAGCTGACATGAATGTATTGGCACGGTTAGGAACTGGTGAGTCATGTTTATCATATTTATCCTTTTTTTGCATTTGAACACCTGAAAACAGAAAAATTACGAACTTTAATACATGTATAAGGCCTAAAAAAAAAGATATGTGTTTCCGGTAACATCATTTTGAAAAATAGGGTCGGTAGGTCGGAATTCTTTTTTTTTTTTTTTTTTTTTTTTGACATCGTAAATGAAATCCGTAAAATTATCATGGTTTTTCCAAGTCCGGATCCGTAATTAGTTTCAAAAACCGGAAGTGTGCCATTTGCAATGTTTTTGAAGCACCTGCTGTGCAAATTTCTTGGATTTTAACCTATTTGGAATACCTTTTGACATTAATAAAATGTTTTACTGGCTTTCTATGCAAGTAGAAGCAAGAGAGAAAAAATATTATGTCATCTATCAGAAGCCTGTGTCAAAAACGGGGTCGGTTGATACAATTTTTTTTTTTTTTTTTGAAGATCCAATAAAAAAGTTAGGGTCGGGGCTAAAAACCAGGGTCGGTCGGGTTACCAGAAACATCGATCTTTTTTTTCTCGGCCTAATATAAAACCAGGTGCTCTGCAGGGCACAGATTTATATTACCCCAGTGGTTGAACCCTGAACAGTTGGGGCAAATTTGGTCACAATTTTCAAGCTTGATTCTGTCTGAATTTGGATTGTGATCAAATTTTTGACATAATATAGGTTTTTGTCACAAAATTAATGTGGTCAAAGATCTAACAAATCTATTGCACAATACATGCAATACTGTGCAATTGGAGATTTATTGAAACTTTTCATTTTTTTCATTCTATTTTGCATTGTCAGGTGTTAAAAAATCAATTCATTTAACTTGGATGTTTGGTGCTTCAGGGCAAAGCGATTAGACAGGGTCGTAAATTTCAACTGATTGAGAAGTTGACTCTAATCAAATAGGTGATTATATACAGGTAACAAGTGTCAACAATTTTAATCTGTTGTCTTAATGAAGTGTGTGTATAAAGAACTCAACAAAATGGCAATGATATGAGGGCGGCGCCCCTCATTTTATGCTACCTGGAACACTGTTAAGTTATACAGATATTGACTGTGGCAGCTCTGGCAAAAAAAAATACTTGGAGCCAGAAAAATCACCAGCTGCTATATTATGTAGGCAGTTTGAAAAACTTAGAGCCAACTTTAGAGCCAGCAAAAGTCTTGACTTCGTCTACCATAATTGAAATTTGGATCAACTTTAATTTAATGCACCGTACTGTTTGGAATACTTTCGTCATTTTTAAAACCGTTTCTTAAAGTATGAAAATGATAAGCGCTAGTAAAATCACTGATTAAGGTGAATGCTGTACAAATGTACGCCAAATCCAAATCAATTTTGTCACTTAAATTTGGAAAGGGAAAAAATATTTTTGTAATAAATTACTATAAATCTACCAGCCTTAATCAGGCCTCGACAATAACGCTTGTCCAATTGCCCGGTACCAGATGGAAAAAATGTCGGACAAGTAAAAGCTGGATCAAGCTTGTCTGTCGGGACAAGCAGACTACGCGAATGAATTTTATTTTTACAGGACATTCGGTCTGGTAAGCATTCTAGCTTTACCAGACCGAATGAAATTTTACCAGACCAATTTTTTTTTTACATCTAGTTGTATATTATCCGACAAAAAACAACAAGCATATGACTTTGTTGTGCCCTACTCCTCCCCAAAATGCACAAATTAAAACAAAATGATGTAACAAGAGGGGATATTGTTATGAAAGTTGTGCACAATTGCTTGAATGCATTTCAGTGAAGATTAATGTCCCATTTTATTGGATTTTGACAATGTTTTGTGAACTAAACATAATTTAGAGTTTCTGTATTAAATATTATTTCCTGTTTCTTCTTTCTTTTTCATATATCTTTTGGTTTTCAATTCTTGTGGTTATATTTTATAGCTAAATTTTGTGATCTGCTTGGATTTTTATTCATTTATTGTATTTAAATCGGCAGACCCGGAATTATCCTTATCCGTTCCCAGAATCTGATCCGGTTTTATTAACATTTCCGGTTGTGCCAATGATGGCATCCATTGTTGTTTTTGACAGTCAGATATGTTTTTACCAGGATTTACACATCACTGGTTGGCGATGTTTGGCATAAAGCTAGCGGTTGAACAAAATAAACATCGCTGTGATGAATAATAAAGATGAAAATGAATTTGAGATCGTTTGGCAATTTTGCTAGAATGTTAGAAAAATCCATGAAAAAAAACACCGGACATTCGGACCGGAATTCAACAAAATTTTACCAGACCGATCCATTATTCACCGGATTTTTCCGACGGTCCGACGTATTTCGTGTAGTCTGGACAAGTACAATTATTCTGCAGAAAATAAATTTAATCCAACTTTGATGAACAAAGTAATTTATTATAAACAAAAACAAGATAACAATTTAACAAATATTAATTTGACATGTTTCTGTATTCTGTTTATTCAAATGCAAAACCTTTTTCTTCATCATGTTTACTTGCAATCGATATTTTTTAACTGGTTTTTTGTCAGGTACTTTTTAACAGGTAAAAGGTATACTATTCTCAGAAAACAGTCTTACTGATCGGAATCAATGATGCGCTTTGTAGATAAGGTAACTTTACAGGACAGTTCGTCACCTCGAAAGATTCAGCTCCAATTGTTTAAGAGACAGTTTGGCACCGTAGGAGACATATTTAGGAGACATGATTGATAGACAGTTTGACAAGGCAGGAGACATTTCAGGACCAAGACAAATCAGTACCTCATTTTGCTACCTTATTCTGTTCCTTATAATAAATACCATACCAGTAATTTTTTCACAAAAATATTTTTTTTATTTACCATAAAATTCACAAAATCATATTTGATCATAAGTAGAAAAAACATTACTTGCAATATGGTGACCTACAAATGTATAGTTGTTAATTTCTGTGTCATTTGGTCTTTTGCAGAGAGTTGTCTCATTGGTAATCAGACCTTATGATGGCTTATCTTCTTTTTATTGATTGCATTTGAATAAACTTTTTTTTTAACTTAAAACCAGGTGCTCCGCAGGGCGCAGCTTTATACGACCGCAGAGGTCGAACCCTGAACAGTTGGGGCAAGTATGGACAAAAATTCTAGCGTGATACAGCTCTGAATTTGGATTGTGATCAAATTTTTGACATTACATATGTTTTTTTTTTACACAAAACAAATGTCAAGATTTTACAAATTTTACAATTAAAGATTTCTTCGTCAAACTTTTTAAATCTAAAATTAAATAGTTGACACAGCATAGGTTTCTGACACAGAATGAATGTGGTCTAATGAACTTAAAAGTTTGTTTTTGCCTTTTAGCAATTCACTATGCTGTTGAATATTAATCCTCTCAAAAAAATGTTTGAAGAAATTTTCTTTTTATTTATGAAATCTGAAATGAGAAAAATTTAACCCCCCCCTCCTTTTTACACATCCCCGTTTCCCTTTTTCCAAAACTGATATCAATTCAAATTTCTAATGGAGTTTGCAACAATAACTACTCTTTTAAATACATCATAAAATATTAAAATGTAAAATAAAGTGCTTGTTATCACTGAATGGTAAAGATTGGTTGGTAGTAAAAGTGAATATACATTGTTTATTGTATAAAACAATAAAAAAAACTTCATCAGCAACATTTTATATTGGCAAATTTCCAATGAAGTTATTTACATAAAGTTATTGGCAAATAAAAAAAGAAAATGACATCATAGTCATGCCTGGCAAATGTCCAACATACATTATCTAAAAACATTTTAGATAAGATAAGGAAATAAGATGTAAAAAAACTGCTTGTTATCACTGAATGGTAAAGATTATTTTAATTTATCAGTTGGTAGTAAAAAGTGAATATACATTGTATATTTTATATAACAAAGATTTAAGTTGATTCTGGACAAAGAAAGATAACTCCAATTAAAAAAAAATCTTGCTATTGCACAATATTTTGCAATTAGATATTTCTTGCTTACTATTCTAGACAAAGAAAGATAACTCTAATTAAAAAAAAATTTGCTATTTCACAATACTGTGCAATTGAAAAGACTTGCTATTGCACAATACTTAATATAATAATTTTAGATCCTGATTTGGACCAACTTGAAAACTGGGCCCATAATAAAAAATCTAAGTACATTTTTGGATTCAGCATATCAAAGAACCCCAAGATTTCAATTTTTGTTAAAATCAGACTAAGTTTAATTTTGGACCCTTTGGACTTTAGTGTAGACCAATTTGAAAACAGGACCAAAAATGAAGAATCTACATACACAGTTAGATTTGGTATATCAAAGAACCCCATTTATTCAATTTTTGATGAAATCAAACAAAGTTTAATTTGGGACCCCGATTTGGACCAACTTGAAAACTGGGCCAATAATCAAGAATCTAAGTACATTTTTAGATTCAGCATATCAAAGAACCTAACTGATTCATTTTTTGTCAAAATCAAACTAAGTTTAATTTTGGACCCTTTGGACCTTAATGTAGACCAATTTGAAAACGGGACCAAAAGTTAAGAATCTACATACACAGTCATGACAGTTAGATTCGGCATATCAAAGAACCCCAATTATTCAATTTTGATGAAATCAAACAAAGTTTAATTTTGGACCCTTTGGGCCCCTTATTCTGTTGGGACTAAAACTCCCAAAATCAATACCAACCTTCCTTTTATGGTCATAAACCTTGTGTTTAAATTTCATAGATTTCTATTTACTTATACTAACGTTATGGTGCGAAAACCAAGAAAAATGCTTATTTGGGTCCCTTTTTGGCCCCTAATTCCTAAACTGTTGGGACCTAAACTCCCAAAATCAATACCAACCTTCCTTTTGTAGTCATTAACATTGTGTTTAAATTTCATTGATTTCTATTTACTTAAACTAAAGTTATTGTGCGAAAACCAAGAATAATGCTTATTTGGGCCCTTTTTTGGCCCCTAATTCCTAAACTGTTCAAACCAAAACTCCCAAAATCAATCCCAACCGTTCTTTTGTGGTCATAAACCTTGTGTCAAAATTACATAGATTTCTATTAACTTAAACTAAAGTTATAGTGCGAAAACCAAGAAAATGCTTATTTGGGCCCTTTTTGGCCCCTAATTCCTAAAATGTTGGGACCAACCTTCCTTTTGTGGTCATAAACCTTGTGTTAAAATTTCATAGATTTCCATTCATTTTTACTAAAGTTAGAGTGCGAAAACTAAAAGTATTCGGACGACGACGACGACGCCAACGTGATAGCAATATACGACGAAAATTTTTTCAAATTTTGCGGTCGTATAAAAACAAACAGAATACAAATCTAATGAGTGTACAGGCCTATCAGATGGTGCCTCATGATTAGAGTCTGATGAGACTAGCTTTGATGGAAACTAGAACCTAATTCCTGTGATATGACTAGTTTCACAGTTGTACTTGACTCATATTTTTGAAAAGTATTTTTTTTAAATTACATCAAATTCTGTTATATTGTTTAAATTCGTTTTGTTCCTTTAATCAACTAAAAATGTAAAAAAGGTTATTTTTAATAGAAAATTTTTGGACAAGTAACAATTTCATTCGGACAAGTAAATTTTGGTATGTGCTTGTCCTACAGGACAAGTTGAAAAAAAGTTATTGTAGAGGCCTGTTAATTTTTCTGACTTGGCTAATTAATGTTTACAAAAGGTGTTAAAAGTTGTGATGACAAGTAATCCACTTATCGCCATCAGATGGGTCACTAATCTGTAAATTTTAAACCTCATAATTGACTATCATAATAATCTATTCCAGTTAAATCAGTCAGTCAGCGTTTCATTTTCAACATTTTTAAAACATTTATTAGGCCAAAATAAATAAATAGTGTGTTTCCTATTTCACCATAAATAATATAGGTAGGGTAGGTAGGTAATACATTTTATCTTATGAAAACTTTTTATTTTTTTCTATTAATAACGATAGAAAAAAATTCCTAATGAAATCATTTGATGTGCCTGCATGCTTCTTTGAAATATAGAATACCGTAGATACTTGCTTATACATGTAAGTCGGAAGTTTGGGAGTAAAATTCAGAATCCAGAGAGGGGTACCGACTTATAAGCGAGATCCAGCGACCAGAGGAAAATACAAGCTCGAGAAAAATGGTCAGAAAGGAGTGAATTTCCTGGTCAAAACTACATGCTACTTACTAGGTGATTGCCAAACCTACATAAATCCCTAAATTAAAAGTTTTTGTTGAAAACAAATGACTACAATACTGTCTTTGTTTTATTTGTTCTCTGTTAACCTTTTTCTGTCAATTTGTTTTTGTGTTTAGATATGATCTTTCTAATTTAATTGCCAAATTAGTTTTTACCCCAATTTCACGGTCTACTGAACATAGAAAATGATAATGCAAGTGGGGCATCCATGTACTATGGACACATTCTTGTTATTTTTGGTTCTTGGCTCTTTCTTTTGGGTTTATGCACAAACCATTTTTATATTTTTGTCAATAAAATGTTTAGGGTCGGGGTCAGAAACGGAGGTAGGGTCAGGAAACTGGAAACACACTATTTATTTATTTTGGCCTTAGATTCATAAAATATCCTGGATTTTTACCACACTTGGACAGAAGCTTCTTACAATCAAGAGAGTGTATCGAGAGGAATATTTCTATTAATTTTTTCCTCATTTTTGTTGAGCCTGCGATTAACAGCAAAAGTAGGCAACACTATAACTAGGTTCCGCGGAACCCTTACAATTTTTTTATATATTTCCCCTTCAAAAAACTCTTTAAAATCTTGTCACAAGTGGTGGATATTTTACACTGGACCTGTATTAAAAACTTTAGTGAATTTATGTTGGTGGGGCCATGGAAAAATAATTCATGGTTTCCCCTAACCCGACCCGGTCATTTAATTTTTCTGGAAAAAACAACAAAAAGTGTTGGAAATATGCAAGATTAAAGTTCCGCTGTAAAAACAAAACATATAGATATAAAATTAGGCATGGTTACAAAAAAAAAAAAAAAAAAGCCTGCCGGGTCTTAAAAATTTTCCCATGTCAGGGGAAACCAACAATTAATTTTCCATGGCCATTCCCGGTCATTACAAGTGTTATTCGGATAATAACAGTGTTATTTGGTCATTCGAGGTACCGCGTCAAACAACAATCACCTTTCCATTGTGGCAGATATTTTGTATTATGACGTCAAAATTTTACCTGAACCTGTGTGATGTCCAGTTATGGCAGACAAATAGTGATAAGGTGTATCAAATCACTGTTACATAAGCACAATTACAATTTCTTTTGAATCATTCTTTGATATGAAAAAAACTTTTTCTTTTAAAAAGATTTAGCAGTTAAAATGTGTTTGAATTAAGAAAGATAATATAATTGATAAGAACATCTTCCCCTTTCAAAATATCCCCTTTTCTACATAATGAGAAGACAGAAAATAAGAATTTGGAATTAAGTGAGTTTAAGATCTTGTCTTGATTAAATATTTGAAGACAGATGATAGGATGACACTCAACTGTGAACTGAATATCTAGTGAAATATCATGTTATTACAGCAATGTTTAGAGTTTTATGTATGAAGAGTATGAATCTTAACATTAGAAAAGAGTATTGACAGTCTATAATTGTCACACCTTCATTGAAACATTCCAGAACTAAAGGGAAAATTGGTTTTCTGTTTCACAGCTGACAAATTTTCTCGAAAATCCAAGCAAGATGGCTTCCGATTTATCCAAACTACATTTGTTACGTCTTTTCTGATTGGTTAATGAATTAAAAAAAATATAAAACTTTTGAATTTTAAGATATTTACCATTTTTGTTAATATTGTTATTAGTGAAATAATTGAAAAACAATTAAAAATATTTTTTTTATTACATTTTTCTTTTAAAAGAAGTAAATATTTACTGTGCAGCGTCAACATGGCTGCGTCCATAAGTAAGACAAAAATAATTTTGACCTATTTACCTTTCAGCAAACTTTCATTCTTTATGCTACACAAATCCTTGATTTAAGTTTGATAAACTTTTTCAAGAATCTTCCATCTATTTGCTAAAAACTAGTTTGTCATAAAGGTGACACCTATGTGGAGAAATACAGCCACCTTTTTATTCAAACAAGCTGAGACTACTACATTTTTAGTCTCAGAAACAAATAAAATACCAAAACTAGTGTTCAGATCCTATGTTTTCCTACTTCATAATATGTGGCAGGCATTAGGGAGGAATCCGGGTCCGTCCGCCCTGATTCTGGTTCGCCCTTGTTTCTGTTCGTCCTAATACCTGTTCGCCCCGAGGCCGTTCGCCCTGATTTTATTTTTTAGTATAGTGTTGCGTTGTGTGTATATAATTGAATGTGTTGAAGTCGGTCTACAATTTGGCCGAATATTAACGATGTACAGGGCCGTAACTAACCTATGAGGCAGGGAATTTTCTGCACCATTTTTTTTTAAAGTAATAAAATGAAATATTGACAATATGTACAAGAAGAACTTGAATTTATATCATAAACAACACAAACCCCTGCCTTCCCTGAATTCGAACCCTAGTTACGGCCCTGATGTATCATGTTGTTTATAGCTAGCTGCTACTAGGTTATAAGTTTCTGTACATTTCAGGACTACAAGATATTGTGACTTCAAGGTATTGGCAGTGGCGGATCCAGAACTTTTCATAAAAGGGGGGGGGGGGGGGGCGCTGACTGACCTAAGAGGGGGCCCTCTCCAGTCATGCAATTTTTCCTGGGTCCCCCTGGATCCGCCTATGATTGAGGACTAAGTTTGTATCCGTATTGTATTACATTACTAGGAAATTTAAGTAATTATAAAATAAAAGAGTAACAATGCAGCCAAGAATTTTATTTAATTAATATAAATTTGGCAAATATTCTGTATTTAACTTTTAATAGATATATATAAATTTCAATAAATTTCAATATATATATATTTATATATCGTTCATTAATGTAACATATACATATCATAAATGAATATAGGGCGAACGAACCCAGGGCGAATGAACTATCAGGGCGAACAAACTCAGTGCGAACGAACCTAGGGCGAACATGTAATCAGGGCGAACGATCCCAATACCATTAGGGAGCTACCATTTGATTTTTCTGGGGGGGGGGGGGGGGGGGGGGGGCTAGGATTTGAAAAAAATAGGCAGGACAGGAATTTTGAGAAGAAAAAAAAAGGCAGGATGAGACACTTGCAAAAAAAAAGTCAGGATGACAATTTAGGTAAAAAAAAGTCAGGATAAACTAAAAAAAAGAAGAAGGCAGGACCGAATAGAGTGAAAAATAAAAAGGCAGGACAGAGATACAACTAAAAAAAATGCAGTACAAAATTTTTCATCCTAGCCCCCCCCCCCCCCATAAGAATCAAATGGTAGCTCCCTTACCTGTGAAAGAAGATGAAGTCTGTATGAATTATTTTTTTAGCTCATCTGGCCCAAAGGGCCAAGTGAACTTTTCCCATCACTCGTCCGTCGTCGTTAACTTTTACAAAAAATTTCTCCTCTGAAACTACTGGGCCAAATTTAACCAAACTTGGCCACAATCATTACTAGGGTATCTAGTTAAAAAACTGTGTCCTGTGAACCAGCCAACCAACCAAGATGGCCGCCACAGCTAAAAAAAAACATACATGTAGTGGTAAAATGTAGATTTTGGCTTATCACTCTGAAACCAAAGCATTTAGAGCAAATCTGACATGGGGTTAAAATGTTGATCAGGTCAAGATCTATCTGCCCTGAAATTTTTAGACGAATCAGACAACTGGGTAATAGTTGTTGGGTTGCTGCCCCTGAATTGGTAATTTTAAGGAAATTGTGCCATTTTTGGTTATTATCTTGAATACTATTATAGATAGAGATAAACTGTAAACAGCTATAATGTTCAGCAAAGTAAGATCGACAAATAAGTCAACATGACCAAAATGGTCAGTTGACCCCTTAAGGAGATATTGCCCTTTATAGTCATTTTTTACCAATTTTTCGTAACTTTTTGTTATCTTTTACAAAATATCTTCTCTGAAACTACTGGGTCAAATTTAACCAAACTTAGCCACAATCATTGTTAGGGTATCTAGTTTTAAAAATGTGTGAGGTGACCCAGCCAACCAATCAAGATGGCTGCCATGGCTAAAAATACATTTAAAACAGGGGGGTAAAATGTAGGTTATGGCTTATAACCCTGAAACCAAAGCATTAAGAGAAAATATGACAAGGGGTTAAATTGTTGATCAAGTCAATATCTACCTGCCCTGAAATTGTCAGATGAATTGGGCATCTGGTTGTTGGGTTGCTGCTCCCCAATTGGTAATTTTTAAAGAAATTTTGCCGTTTTTGGTTATTATCTACAATACTATTATAGATAGAGATAAACTGTAAACATCAATAAAGTTCAGCAAAGTAAGACCTAAAAATAAGTCAACATGACCAAAATGGTCAGTTGATCCCTTAAGGAGTTATTGCCCTTTATAGTCAATTTTTAACAATTTTCGTTAATTTGTTAAATTTTTGTAAATTTTTACAAAATATTTTCCTCTGTTTCTAATGGGCCAAGTTCATTGTAGATAGAAATAATTGTAAGTAGCAAGAACGTTCAGTAAAGTAAGAACTTCAAACACATCACCATCACCAAAACACAATTTTGTCATGAATCCATCTGTGTCCTTTGTTTAATATGCACAAACACCAAGGTGAGTGACACAGGCTCTTTAGAGCCTCTAGTTTAAATGTATCTATGTTTCAACCATTATTTTCAAAGATGAATCTTATACATATGTATAAAAGAATATAAAATCAAGCATACGAAGGTAAAAAATTAAGTTGAACTATTACAGGTACATCTTAAGATTCTCAACATGGTTACATTGTATTTGATTGGCGTTTGGGTAAAAGTTTTGCATATTTTTTTTATAGTTTCATCAAAAATGAATACATTAATGGTTGTTGCAAAATGCATGGAAAGAAGAGGAGTCTTCCCGCTGATGGTTATCCAGAAAAGGTTCAAGGGTAATAAACAGAAACTGAAAATGAAAACAGATGACTCTGGTTCAAAGACAGGGGATCGTTCAGGATCTCAAAAAGTTCTGTTTCCAGAGATTAGCCTGGTTCCAAACATTCAAGGATCTACTACCACTGTTGCAAGTAAAGGAAAAGTAAAAAAGAAGAAACAGTAGGTTTTAAAGTTTATTGAGTGGGTTTCATAATATCATGAATATGATACGTTAATTTCTCTTTGTCACAGTAAATTAATAAATTTAAGATTTGGGTGGAAAATATGACAATCATACTGGTAAGCACTTTATATGCTTGCAAGCTTCAAAATCAATTAACTGACTGTTTTATTTTTTTGCTTTCCAAAGAACAAACTTAATTAACTGACTGTTTATTACTTTTGCTTTCCAAAGAACAAACTTAGTATTATTACCCATTTGTATTTTTTAAGTTGCTAATTTTAAGTATTGCAGCTCCAGTATAAAGAAAATTTTCTTTTTCAGACCAACTATAGTACAAAATTATTATGGTGACAAGCCATTAGATGATGTTTGGATAAGTACACACTATCCAGTACCTGAATATCCATTAGCGGAGATAATCAAAAGACATAAGGAATATGCACAACCTGCTATGTTTAACCAGCTGGATTCCAGAATCTATGCTGATATGGAAATTAGTCTCAGAACAAGTAAAAAGGTAAATATTGCATATTATATCAAAATACATATTCCCCATTTCCATACCCAATTTTAAATTGGCATGATTAATTTCAAATGAATGTAGTCCATGTGTATGCTGAAATGTACATGCTTGCTTTTTTCTTGGCATTAAGATTTTTTATATACACATGTATGTAATGCAATTATAATACCTAACAATATATTGAAGTTTTCTGTGAACTCCTTTTTAGTAACTTGTTTTACGAAGCAAATATGTTTTTTACCTCCACCTGTGTCAGTCGGTCATTTATTTCTCAGAAATTTTTAGCCATTTGTGACTATTATAATTTTTACCTTACCTGGAATTTAAAACAGACTCAGGGCATTTTATAGCTGATTACATGTATGTGGTATGGGTTTTGCTCATTGATAAAGGCCATAAGGTGACCTATTATATAGTTGTTTACTTCTATATCATTTGGTATCTTGTGAAGAGTTGTCTACTGCAAATCTCCTTTTATCCATGGCCATGCTATCTGTAACATAGCAAAAAGTAAGAACACAGTATTCAATGGTTCTGTAAGATAATGTATGCTAACTTTTTTCTGTCACCATGAAAAAGTTCAGTAGTTTGTTATGAATTGGTTTTAATTTAGATGTAAAGAAATATCCGAACAAGTTTGTGTTTTGTTGTGTTGTAATGTCATTACAGATTACTAGTATTTGTGTTTTTACAATATTTAAAGGATTTTTTATGCACTACCATTTAAAATAGTTTTGAATTTTCTACAAACATTAATGATTGTGTTGTACCACTACATCTCAATTTTATTTCTTTTCAGACCAAGTTTATATCCCCTTTTAAATCTACTCTAGTGCCACCACACCTGTTTGACATAGGCGTAAAGAAGAAGATTATTGTTGTTTGTAATGTAAGATTTTATATCATTAATTTTATAAGAAGTATTCAGATTTTTCCCATTTATAAAGGGACATAATTAGAAAACAGTGAAAGGGATTCTACCTAAATTCAAATTTGATCTGTGTTTAGTGTTAATAAACATTGTGTATACCTTTCATAATATTTGGTTGAGGCAAACTAAAGTTAAGAGAACTGAAACCTTTCTTGTGACCTACAGACAAACATACAGATGGACACACAGACAGAAAAAAAAGACAATTACAAGGGTAAACCTAGGCTACCAGCAGGGGTGTGATTGTTGTCTGTCACAGTTTTATCTGATAGAAAAGAAAAATACTATATTTAAGATTTTTTTTAAAAGTTAGTATTTAGGTAAATAAAAATATGAAAATGCTGAAAAAAACAGTTCAAATAATTAAATAGTTTCTGGAAAATCCTAATTTTGAAATCAAACTTGTGACCAACAAACCCTGTCATTGACATTTCACTGGCTAATTTATAGAAGAAAACATAATTAGATCTAGAAGAGTAGAAGTCCAAAATGGTTATATTACTGTTATTGCACAAAAGTGTCTTACTGAAAATGAGGTTTCTGATAAAACTAAAACTGGTTCTTTATCTTCTCAATAATATACAAACAAACTTTTTATTTCAGGAAAAAGACCACATAAATCTTGCTCTGAAACTTGGAGCTTATCAAGCTGGGGGAGATGATATAGTGAAAATGGTAAGTTATATAGTTTATAATAAAAGTTTTCATCTTTTAAATTTCTTTTTATTTGACTCTGTATACATGTTAAATGTAGAGGACTTCACTCATTTTCCAAATTTTGATTCGTTTCATAAAATGTGCTGCTAGCTTTTAACATTATAAACAGAAAGCTGATGCAAGAGGTTATTTCATGAATTTGTTTTCACTTGTCATTGCTAGCATAATTGAAAATATTTAAATAAAAAATATGTATGAAATCTTTTTAATATCCACAACCCCTATATTGGTTCTTGAATTACTTTTGTGGTAACATGAAATTTGTAAAGAAAAAATATCATTCTGCATTTAATTTGTATTCTGCTTCAGCTACTACGAGGTACCATAAAAAGATCTGACTTTGACTATCTATTGTCTGTGCCAGGGTATGAAAAGGAATGGAATCAATTACAAGGCTCGTTTGGGAATGCTGCTCCATCAATCAGCAGAGGTACTGTATACACACATCAATATTGTGCATTTAGATTTTTTTATTTTGGGCCCTGTTTTCAAACAAGTCCCTATAAAGGTTTTAAAATTTGAAGGGTCCAAAATAATCAAACAGTATCTTATAGAACCACTGAATACTTATAACAATTAATTTTTTGTGTTTTTACTTTCTGCTATGCTAAAGATTGAATAGCATGGATAAAAGGAGATTTGTGGTAGACAAATCTATACAAGCTACCATATGATATAGAAGTTAACAACTATAGGTCAGTGTATGACCTTTAACAATGAGCAAAACCCATACCACATAGTCAGATTAAAAAGCCCTGCAGCTGTTTTAAATTCTAAACAAGACAATTTATGATGATGAAGGCAATATTTTAACAGTTACAAATGGCCAAAAATAAAGGAAAAATATTATTTTTGTGGATATTTAATTTCATGGTTATGCAAAAGTATGTATACAAGTCTATAGAAAATTTATAATTCGTTGAATAATGATGACCCCAAAGTACTGTCAAATAATAGTTTTGATTATACCACAATATATCTTTAGTTATGTAGATAAATTTGTTTTACCAGTTGTTTAATTGTATTTTAGGCACAATAAGTAAAGATATAGAACAGATGGTCAAGTTATATTTACATGGACTTACCTATGAAACGGTCAAGACTTCACAATCTCTGGCAAAAGTACAAGTTCCATTTGGTCAGGTAAACAATAGTGTAATCTGTAAATATGGTACAGGAGTAACAGGACCATATCCAGGATGTGTTTAAGGGTGGTTATTTCAGGTTATGAGGCTTTGACTTAATTTTTAAATCTGAATCTCAAGTTTAATAGTCTTCACTTTCACAGGGGTTTGTCCAAATCAGGGTTGGTTGCACTGTCATGAAATTGTTTCAGTTATACCTGTTATGGTCTAAAGGATAGTTACTCGACATCGCATTTCATTCAATTTTATTGTTTCTTGTCGCATGCTGACACTTTATTAAAATAGATAATCAATATCAAATCAAAACATTTTATCAGAGGACATTTTTTTAATTCAAAATTATTCACATAAAGGCATGTGTTATTTACAGTAGTATTGTTTAGAAATTAAGGTCCAAACTCCATCAAACAAAGAAATCTGTAGATCTTTTAAGGTCAATTTTTGTCAAACAATACCTCAAGTATTTATACAGTATTGGCATTCAATGATTGTTTATGAAGGTAAATCTATGAAAGCACTATGGTTGTGTCAAATTTTTAAATTGTTATAGTTCTATACATAACATGCATACTAGAAGTTTCAGAAATAATGTAATTTTTTTTTTTCAGTTGGCTATGACAAATGAGCAGTTGACAGAAAATTTCCTTTTTCTGGTTGATGATATAAATAAGAGGAAACCATCAGGTGCTTCAGGTATTTATTATTTATTTTAAAACTTTTTGAAGTGAAATACACAAATCTCTAGTTGCTTCTTATCTTGCATGGTGTAATATAATAGAGTGTACATAATGAGCATTTATCCAGATGACATACTGTAGAAACATTAATTTTTGCGGGGTTCAAATTTTGTGGTTTTTGTCGAGCCTGCGACGTTTGTCGCAGAAAGCTCGACATCGGGATAGTGATCCGGCAGTGGCGGCGATGTTAGCTAACTTCTTTTAAGCTTTATATTTTAGAAGGTGGAAGACCTGGATGCTTCATACTTTGTATATGGATGCCTCATGTTACGAAGTTTCTGTCAGTCACATGTCCAATGTCCTTGACCTCATTTTCATGGTTCAGTGACTACTTGAAAAAAAAGTTCAAATTTTTTGTAGTGTTAAATTCTCTCTTATTATAAGTAATAGGATAACTATATTTGGTATGCACATACCTTGCAGGGTCCTCATGCCCATCAGACAGTTTTCACTTGACCTCAACCTCATTTCATGGATCAGTGAACAAGGTTAAGTTTTGGTGGTCAAGTCCATATCTCAGATACTATAAGCAATAGGTCTAGTATATTCAGTGTATGGAAGCACTGTAAGGTGTACATGTCCAACTGGCAGGTGTCATCTGACCTTGACCTCATTTTCATTGTTCAGTGGTTATAGTTAAGTTTTTGTGTTTTGGTCTGGGTTTTTTTATACTGTATGCAATAGGTCTACTATATTTGGTGTATGGAATGATTGTAAGGTGTACATGTCTAGCTGGCAGGTGTCATTTTCATGGGTCAGTGGTCAAATTTAAGTTTTTGAGTTTTGGTCTTTTTTTCTAATACTATATGCAATAGGTCAACTATATTTGGTGAATGGAAATATTTTATAATCTATATGTCAGTCGTGCAGGTTTTATTTGACCATGACCTCATTTTCACGGTTCATTGCTTAGTGTTAAGATTTTGTGTTTTGGTCTGTTTTTCTTAAACTATAAGCAATAGGTCAACTATGTTTGTTTTATGGAAGAATTGTTAGCTGTACATGCCTGTCTGGCAGGGTTTATCTGACCTTGACCTCATTTTCATGGTTAATAGGTCAGTGTTTGGTTTTCTTGGTTTATGTTAGGTTTATGTGACAGTTGTAATAAAGCTTTATATTTAGGACTATCAACATAATATCAATTAGTTAAGAAGGCGAGACATTTCAGTGTGTGCACTCTTGTTTCTCTATATAAGATTTCATTTTCGTGATTTCCAGTAAATGAAAGTGATATTATATGTAGGCTAAATTTTAGTGGAGGTTTTAATTTCATGGATATATTCTTTCCACAAAATAAACGAAACTTAATCCTCCACGAAAATTTCTGCTTTTACAGTATACAGTCTGTCAAAATTTCTAGCTTTTTGCAAGATTATGAATATTTATTATTTATTTTTTCTCCACAGGTAAATTCATCTCATACATGACCATAGTAGCACCACCTTCACCTGAACGTTTTATTCTAAACCTTGATGAATATTCAATAGTGAAAAAGAAAATAAAGAAGGAATCACCTATAGACCCCCTACCAGTAGATGATGAGAAAGTTATGCAGACGGCATTATGAAAATTATGAGAGATTGTGTATAAATAAACTTGGAGAAAATCTTTATAGATTATGACAATATTACTGTGATATGGATCGAGTGATTGAAATGTTCCGTAAATTTTTAAACTTAGAATTTTTGATTTACATATAGGGTATTTAGAAATTCAAAAGAAAATACTTTAGTTCAATAATAGAAATGTTCAACTATTTCCTTACACATAGAAAATGAATATGTATTTTTCAATTTACTGTCAAAAGTCTGTCACACATATATGGTTTTTTAAATATTCAGTTCTGAAATAAGAAACCAACTGCGAGATCTTTTTGAGTGTATATGACAATTTTAGTTATAGTTGATAATGATTGTAATGGAGATTTAAATTTCAGTTTTATGAATGTTTGTTGATGAATGGTGTTGATATGCTTGCTATTAAAAGATAACTTGAATGTTTTTTTATTGATTGTTATATATAGATGAATTTACATGTTTAAACATGGGTCTCTAGGTAAAAAAAATTATTCATGTTTGATCAAATTGGAAAGTAATTTGAATCCAAAAATAATTTTCTGTTTGTTATACTTTAGTCATAATTTCTAGACTATTGCTTTTGAATAAGAAATATTTGATTGTATATTTTAATTGGTATGGCTATACTAACCAGATCAATGACCAAAGATGTGAATGAACTAGTACAATTACATATATCACCTATTTAATGAAACAGATGCTTTGCCTTTGTAATGATTTAGTTGAAGAGGGTACACTGAAATCTCTCAAGGTCAAATAAATCCTGTAAGACAGAAATGAACACATTACAACTATTTATACACCAAATATATACCAGGTAGTCGACCTATTGCTTAAAGTAATCGACAAAACAAACCAAAACACAAAACTGAACATTAACCAATAAACCATGAAAATGTGGTAAAGATCAGATGAAACCTACCAGACTGACATATACGTACCCCTTACAATCATTCCATAAACCAAATATAGTTGACCTACTGCCTATAGTATTCAAGAATCCAACCTAGTCACATATCTTTAACCTTGATCACTGATCCATAAAATGAGATCAAGGTCAGGTGAATCCTGTCTGAAGAAGATGTTGACGTTGCAAGAAATTCATATACCAAATATAGTTATCCTATTACTCATATGTGAGAAATTCACATGACAAAAATGTACAACTTTTTTTAAAGCAGTTTATGAATTATAATAAACTGTTATCATAGAGATATGTCTCGCCTTTTAGTAATTTTGATTATGCAAATATTGAAATCCAAATAGCAATACTCTAACATCTTACACAAGTTATGCAAATATTCAAAGTCAATGAACCATGAAAGAGTTATATGGCTAAACAATGTCCATGTAAATGAAATGTGCCAATGCTGAATATAACTGCATACCAAATACCATTAACTTATTATAAGTCGTTCCCAAATCTAAATACAAACATCAACTTGTAAACTATGTAAAAGTTTCAAAAGCAATGAACCATAAAGAGGGGGTGGGGCTATATAATCTCCATGGAAAAAATACTTGCAAATGCCAATAAATTTGCATACCAAATATCATTGACTTAACATAAGCAGTTCATCTTAAACT